>NW_007033883.1:0-722 GCF_000164805.1 Carlito syrichta
GCCCGCGGGTTCGAGACCCGCCTGGGCAGCGAGACCTCATCTCTACAATAAATAAAAATAGTGTGCGCCTGTAGTTCCGGCTCCTTGGAAGGCTGAGGCGGAAGGCTTGCCGGATCCCAGCAGGTCGAGACTGCGGTGACCGGAAGCGGCCACTGCACTCCAGTCTGGGCGACAGAGTGAGACTCCAACTCAAAAAAAACAAAAAACAAAAACAACAACAACAAAAAATTATAGTGATAAATACTTAAACACACATATACTTATGCATGTGCATGAGGCTGTTTTGGGAGAGGTGGTTGGGAAGGATGAAATCCAGCACATCGGTGAAAAGGCCATACAGTGTCTCCCTTGGGAGCTTTGACGTGGGGTAAGCCTGCAGCAGAGTGGGCATGTGTGGCCAAGGCTGGGAAGCAGTTGGAGGGTGAAATGGGAGGAGGCAGAGGCCGGGTTGTAAGGGGTCCCCAGAACCAAAAGAAGGAGATTGGTCCCTGCGTGTGATGGGAAATATCTATGATTGGAGTCCAAGGCAAAGTAGTGTTCATGGAGAACTCACTCTAAGGCTGAGTAGAGTGGTGGCTGCAACTGGCCACAACCGTGCCTGCATCAGTTGGACTGAGACAGAGAGACAGGGGGAGAAGCAGACGGGAGGGATGTCAAATTCTTCAGGAAAGGAGAGAAGAAGGACAAAGAAGCAAAAGCAAAATGAGCAGCAACTGGGAGGC
>NW_007033884.1:0-851 GCF_000164805.1 Carlito syrichta
GGTATGTTTTCCCTGAGATCCACTCCCCACCACCACTCTATATGATGATGCAAAGCAGAAGCCAACCCACCCCATAAAACAATCTGCAATAATAACAAAGTGAGACAAAACAACCTCAACAACAGACAAACCTCAAGAAAACTAAACACACACACACACACACACACACACACACACACACACACACACACGCCTAGTATGAAATAAATGGAGAAGAAAGACAAAAAGACCAAAGCAGGGAGAATAAGAAAAAAGAAAACAAAAGGTGGGGGGAACCCTCACACCTCACACATATATTGACACACCTCTTATGTTGTTAAAAAATGAATATATAAAAAGCAGAAGACCAAAAGAGCAAAAACTAACAGCAAAATCATAAGATGAACACTCAGTCATTCACATACACACATAAATAGAGAATGACAAATAAAAGCAGAAAGAAATGGAGAAAGAAAAGAAAGAAAAGAAAGAAAAAAATTGGGGAAGGGATGCAGTTCAAAGCCTCACATACACATTCATGCACAACAGAAAAGTATTTTAAAAATAGGTGAACTAACGAACAATCAGAAAATTTTTTAAATTAAAAAATAATTGAAAATTAAAAAAAAACCAAAACAGAACAAAACAAAAAACAAAAACAGAGACAAAAAACACTGTCCTCTTGTGGCAGGCTCTGTAGTTGTTCCTTTAATCAGATCTCTCCTGCAGAGCCACCTCTTTCACTCTCTCCTCAGGGAGTGGAGCAGAAAAAGAGGAGGAGCAGTGAGGTGGGTGGGGCTACAGTATTCCCATCCCACTCTCCTGTGGTCAGGGAGCTCTCTGGTGGAGATGTACAGGATAGTCTCTTCCCC
>NW_007033885.1:0-814 GCF_000164805.1 Carlito syrichta
AAGTCCTCTGAAGCACAACATAAAAACTAACTCCTTCAGAAAGTCCCTAATTCCTATATATCAATGTTCCTCAACCCTGACTGTATCCAATACCCAGGGAATTAAAAAAAAAAAAAAAATTCCTTGAAGCCTGGGCCTCAGGCCTGCTGACTGCTGGCCTGAGGTATAGCCCAGGCATCAGGGGTGGAAGTGACCTCTCCTTGCACAGAGACTCCACAAACACTTCACCAGTCCTTTCCCAGAAGCACTCAGTATTTCCTACCTCATGTTTCAATATTATATAAATGCATTTAAATGATGAACCCCTGGAAAACAGGATCTGCATTTGATTTATAGCCCTCAAGTCATCACAAGAACAGTGACTTGAACTACTAACCTGGTTAGCTATCTGTTGAATGCACTGATAAATAAATAAAATCTCAGTGCTCCTGGAATATAGGATTCAAAATCATGGTTTGAAACAAAGCCTATCAACACCTGGATTCAAAATCATGGTTTGAAACAAAGCCTATCAACACCTGGATAACTAGTCTCCAGCTCAGCTGTTAAGTTTTCCTTGATGTATACGACTAAATCAATGTGTAGGGGAAGAAATTACTCTGAACAGAGAGAAAGCATCACCAACATAAAGCTAGTACTGGGTAACCACTTCTGTGGTCCCTCCTTTCCCACCTCCTACCACACCAAAACACTTAAGAGTGCCCTAAATAGATCGTGCTCCTTCATGCCTCCATGCTTGGAATATATACCACAATCTCTAACTTACATTTTTCATCTGTCTCTTACTACTTATTTCAGAAATACCTTCTATGAG
>NW_007033886.1:0-1140 GCF_000164805.1 Carlito syrichta
AAAATCTAGCATTATGGGTATATGTCAAAAGAGATTTATACTTTTAAATGAACACTTGTTAAATAACTATTAGCTTTATGTTGAAATCCATTATCCTTAACAGGACTTAACAGGTCTTTCATGATCTGGTCCCTTCCTATATTGGTAATCCTCAACTCTCACCACTCTAGCCCTTGCTTTCTTTACTCTTGCTGAACTGGTCTTCTTGCACTCTCAAGAATGCTTGCTCGAGCTGTCTTTCACCACTGCACCTGCCATTCATTCTGCAAGGTCATTCTTGCACAGCTGGCAAACGTGCTCATTTTCAGGTCTCAGCTTAAGCCTCACCACTTTAGGGTGGTTTTCTTGAAGACCCTAGACAAGTTAACTCCGTATACAATTCCATAGCATTTGGTACTTCCCCTTTCTTTACTCCCAGTGTTTACTATTTAACATCCCTGTCACAAGAATTTCCATTGAGGACAGAGACCATTTCTGGTTTTTTGGGTGTTACAGTCCTAGTGTGTATAGCACAGTGTCTGGCCCACCAAGATATTGCAGTAAATATTTGTTGTTTGAATCTAAGCTAAATTTTAAATGTTCATGAAATGTAATTTATGTAATTGTGCTGAGATTCAATAATAAGATTATTGAAACTACTTAAGAAAATGCATGGAAAAGACTTGCTTTTAAATGTCAATACTCTTTCATATTAATTTTTCTTTGATCTAATGAATTAAACAAGAACTAAATCTTGTTATGGTAGCACTATTTGGTTGACTTTTAAAGGTAGTTATGTTGAGCAACCAGAAGTAATAGCTCATATTTTATCCTTCACAGGTGGAATTTTTGTGATTCACTTTTACACATACAGTCTGATGAAGAAGAATATTTCTATCCTGAACTAGTGAAAATGGTTTGGTACAAGGGTGTTACATATAGGTAAGGCACATATATTGGAGTGGAGCTATTTATTGTTGTCAAAGAGGAATGGTGCTAGTCTTGCAGAAATAATCTCAAGAGAACATGGTTCTGTCTGACTGATTGTGTGCCTATGGGGGTACTGATTTTTACAGATCTCAAAAGTAATTTTATTAGGGTACACAAGGGTCTTATGACTCACATTAACCATGTTTACAAGATATGTGGCAACTCCGCAGC
>NW_007033887.1:0-699 GCF_000164805.1 Carlito syrichta
CTTTACAATGAAAACTACAAAACACTGCTCAAAGAAATCAAAGATGACACAAATGGAAAAGTATTCCATGTTCATGGATTGGAAGATTCAACATTGTTAAGATGTCCACCCTACCCAAGGCAACCTACAGATTTAATGCAACACCCATTAAATTACCAGCATCATTCTTCTCTGGTCTGGAACTGACAATATACAAATTCACATGGAAACATAAATGACCACAGATAGCCAAAACAATCCTCAGCAAAAGAAACAAAGCGAGAGGTATCACACTACCAGACCTTAAACTTTATTGTAAGTCTATAATAATCAAAATAACCTGATATCGGTACAAGAGCAGGCATATAGACCAATGGCATAGAATAGACATCTCAAAAGCAAAACCTCAATTTCTCAACCAACTCATCTTCAACTAAGCCTTCCGGAACAGGAGAACCTACTCAGTAAATGGTGCTGGGAAAACTGGCTTACTACATGTAGAAGATTAAAACAAGATCCCTACCTATCACCACACACAAAAATCAACTCCAAATGTATCAAAACCTAAACGTAAAACCTCAAACTATAAGAACCTTAGAAAATGCAGGAGACACCCTTCAGGAAATTGAAACTGGCAACCAATTCCTGATTAAAAACCCAAATGCCCATGCCAGAAGAGATAAGGTAGACAAGTGGGACCTCATCAAACTGAAAAGCTTC
>NW_007033888.1:0-1239 GCF_000164805.1 Carlito syrichta
CACTTTATACTCTCATAAAGGGAGACCCCAATGAGCCACTCCTAACACCCTCCTCCATCAAACAACCTTTTATTGCCCTTTAGCAAGCCCTCATGAGAGCCCCTGCTCTTCATCTGCTGGATATACACTGACCTTTCATCTTATATGTCCATGAAAACAAAGAGGTAGCCTTGGGAGTCCTAGGGCAACTTTCTGGACAGACGTTCACACCAGTGGCCTATCTCTCAAAGCAGTTAGATCACATCGTTCAGGGCTGGGCTCCATGTCTGCAAGCACTATCCACTGCCCACATGCTAGTATGCGAATCAAAAAAACTCACCTTGGGGCCCCCATTACTGTGACCTCCCCCCACCATCTACAGCACTCTTAAGCTACAAGGGCCTTCAAACACTACCTCCCAGTCGAGTCCTGTCCCTCTTTGTCTTCTTCCTACAAATCCCTTTATATCCTTTCAAACTTGTACACCCCTAAACCCAGCTATGTTACTTCCTTCTTCCACCACCCCACTAACCCATGACTGCGTAGAAACGATAGAGGCTCTTCTCCCTTGTCCGGTTTATATCCAGGAAAGGCCCTTTACCCTCCCCCTCCTATACCTGGTTCACTGATGGCAGCTTCTCCCTCCACAATGGGTCCCGGGGCATGGGATACACCGTCACCTCTATTATACACATCATTGAGGCAAAGCCTCTCCCACCAGGCACCACTAACCAACAGGCAGAACTTATAGCTGCCACTTGAGCATTCCAGTTAGTGGCTGGACACTCCCTCTCACTCTACACTGACTCCAAATATGTTTTCCTCATTCTCCTCTCCCACTCGGCCATATGGAAGGGGGTTACTGACTACCAAAGGCTCAGCAGTAATTAACACTAAACTAATCTCCAACCTTCTCACCGCCTCTCTGCTTCCCACCAATATTGGCATTTCTCACTGCAAGGCCCACCAGTTCGACTCCTCACTCATAACTCAGGGAAACTCCCAGGGCAGATAACGCAGCCCAACAAGCAGCCTTGGGGTCCATTCCCACCATGGCGGCTGTTGCCTACCCTGCTCCAAGCCATATGCCTCCCACCAATTCACCAACGCCAACTTCCCCCTCTATCTTAGACCTTATCCCATATGTACACTCAATCTTCCATACCAATCCCTCTGCTCTAACGTCTTTCCTAAAAAATTTCTTCACCCTCGACCCCCACCATATAAAGCTTATAAAAACCATTACCTCTCAATGTTCTA
>NW_007033888.1:1993-3504 GCF_000164805.1 Carlito syrichta
CACCCATAATAATACTTGTCCACCTACTCACAGGTACACCTGCTCCAAGGTTCCAGAACAACCACTTAGACTTTGCTTGTTCCGACTCACCACCCATCCAAATCCAAATCTAAACAAACATCCTGGATTCAGCACAGGAAACTTGTAACCCTTGGCCCCTTTCCTTTCTTGGCTTAATTGCCATCCTCCTTACTATATTACTTACTTGGTCAACACCTACATATTGGCCATTCACAGCCAAAGCTTTGTTGGCTATTACATACCTCCTCATTATAACTAGCTACATTCTTATTAAGTGTCTTTTGTAAAAATTCACCCCTTACAGCACTATGTTTACCAGCCTAACCCTCCTTCCCCTATTAATTTTCACTCACCTCAATGGTGAAACAACTCCATCCGTCCCACCATTTCACTGGAGATTCTTTGTAGAAGAGTCCTGGACTTCTAAAGACCACTCATACACCCAACATCTGGCCACAGCAGATTGCCAGCCATATGGCTGCCAGTCTTGAGTTTCTATCCCCATCTCTCTCTCTTCTATGCACTCACTTTCTTTAACATGGCACAAAGTACCTCAATTCTGCTTTCTTTTTGACCAAACCCGAGATTACTGTAAGCAAAACGCTGACATTTATGGGAGATGTCCAAAACTCTCTTGCACACTCCACTCCATAAACAAAGAAAGGTTTGATGATGATAGAGACATTTTTCTTTTCACTTCACAAGGCGGAGACCAATTCGACTTAAACATCAAACATCCCTGGGATGACATGTGGGCAAAAGGGGTGGTAGACAAAGTATACAATGGAATCCTTGACTCCACTCCAGCAGGAACCATCAAAATTTACCGCACTTATGTCCGAATTCAGCCAAATATCCCAAACCTAGTCCCTGAAATAACAAAACAAGAGGCAATATTACGAACCTCCATACAACAGACAGCCAAAGTCACCCCATTTTCCTGACTCTCAGTAGTCCAACAGGGAGCACGCTTTCTCAACTACTCACATCTAGGCAACTTTTCTAACTGCTTCCTATGTGCATCCCTCAGTCACCCCCCATTTACAGCAGTACCATTCATAGGAAATCTTACCATCCCCTGCACACAAAATCCTACTGTTCATTTCCCCCCACTATCAGGAATTCCCCTGTTCACATCTTCAACTCAACCATCACTTGTCAATGTTACCTGTGCTCCACCTGTTTTCTTCTTCGGTACAATGGCACCCTTACTAAAACCTTTAATTTGTCATGTGTCCTGGTCATCCTGGTACCTCAATTAACCCTATACACACAAGGGGAACTTGCAATAAAATACACAATAAACAAACCTACAACACTGATATTATCATCCCACCCCCACCAGAAATGGGCAGTTTTTCTTCCTGTAATTGCAGGAGTCTCTCTTGCCTCTGCTCCGGCAGCAGCAGGCTCAGGCAGCGGGGCTCTAGCATACAGCATTACCTCCTCCCAAGACCTTGCCAATAAACTACAACTTGCATTAGAGGCTT
>NW_007033888.1:3906-4238 GCF_000164805.1 Carlito syrichta
CCATGTATCTTTAAATTTCTCCAACAACGCTTAATTGAACTCAAATCAAAACCTCAACCTCCTATTACTCAATAGTTATCAACCTGTCCCAGACGAGGAGTCAACACCTCATCCCTAAACATCACTTAACTTTTCTCTTAGATATGTTCTCTTCCAGGTTCTCTATTTACCTCCACAGTATACTCCAAGACAGCTGGTTACTACCACCCTTATGCCCACTGGAGGACTGGCCAGAACAAGTCGCCATTCTACATTTACAAGGAACCTTCATGGAACTCTCACCTTCAGAAATCTTCACCTTCAGCACCTATCTCTGGGCCCTGTTCTGGCTG
>NW_007033888.1:4568-10383 GCF_000164805.1 Carlito syrichta
CCCTCTCCCTCTCTCTCTCTCTCTCTCTCTCTCTCTCTCTCTCTCTCTCCCTCCCTAACCCCACGGCTACAGACCCTTTTCCTTTTTTCCCTGTAGCTGCTGCTTTAATAAATCTCTTGGTCCCTAATGGGTGTGGAGTTGTTACTGGCACCTAAGTTCTTTCAGGACCCTCATTCATACTTCTATTTGCCTTTCCCCTATAGACCACTTAATCTAGTCAGCTCAACTATCTTCCCCAGATTACTCTCTCATTTGCAATGATTATGTGCCCAGTATCACCACCACAAAGATCCAGCTCTTTTTATCTCTCTTTTGCTCTACCTTGCACCACTATCCACCTCCAGAACATTCATACCCTAACAATAGACTAAAATATGCTTGATTTCTAAAAAATTTAGTTTTGACCCAGTTTTAAAACCCCAGATAAATGGTGGTCAGTTCCCCTTGTTGAGCAACTGACTACTTTCACACACAAATCACTCTTCTTTTTTTGAGTTGGAGTCTCACTCTGTTGCCCAGACTGGAGTGCAGTGGCATGTTCATGGCCACTGCAGCCTTCCATCTGCTGGGCTCTGGCATTCCTTGCACCTCAGACTTCCAAGTACCTGGAACTACAGGCATGTGCTGCCACATCCAGCTAATTTTTTTATTTATTGTAGAGATGAGGTCTTGCCAAGTTTTCCAGGTTGGTCTCAAACCCATGGGCTCAGGCAATCCTCTCACCTTGGCCTCCCAAAGTGCTGGGATTATATGCATGAGCCATTGTGCCTGGCCACAAGCCACTCTTCTAATTGGACTCTCATATACTTGGCAAGTAGGCATTTGGCCAAATTACTCCAAGTCAGGTGCCAAAAAATCCTAGAGACAACACTTATTCTTGGAGCCCAAGAAGTCATACAGGTGATTCAATTCACATGGTACTGAGACCTCTAGATAACTCCCTTCTCTTTCCCTAAGTAAGTTGCCCCTCTACAGCTAAACCTATACAGCTTTGTTGCAGCATCTCCAGTTGCAATCCCCTGTGTGGCCCTATCAGGCATCTTTACCTTGTTTGCAGCTGTAAATAATAAAAGGTTCATTTCTTTTTAAACATCTAAAGTGTGAGAGCACTGTAGCCTTCCGTTAAAATAATTTATAAATCTTATCAAACATATACATTCTCCTCCTCCCCACCATGTTCTGTAACCTTTTGTGGACATTAACTGTCTTGAGCTTTATCCCCACATCAGCTTTTTAATCACTTTTTTTTGAGTTGGATTCTCACTCTTGTCACCCAGGCTGGAATTCAGTGGTACACTCATGACCACTGCAGCGTTGACCTCCTGGGCTCAGGTAATCCTTCCGCTTCAGCCTTCCAAGGAGCCTAAACTTTAGGCACGTGCTATCATGCCTGGCTAATTTTTTGATTTTATTGTAGAGATGATGTTTCTCCAAGTTGCTCAGGCTGTTCTCAAATCCATGGGCTCAGGCAATTCCCTCACCTCTGCCTCCCAAAGTGCTACGATTACAGGCTTGAGCCACCATGCCTGGCCTAATCACTTTTTTCCGTTGCTCCCCCTAGCCATAATACCCTTTATTTTCATGAATGCTGTACCCCTCATTCTTTCAGACACAATATGTGCTTTACCTTCAAATCCCTTGTGCTTTTTAGTACTGCAGTGCACTTCAGCCTCTCCACACTCTTAACCCTGTGTGCATTTTGATCCCCTGCACTCTCCTGAACTCTCTACTCCAATACCCCCAGGCTCTCTGCACCCCCCTCTAACCCTTGGAGCCCCTCTCATTGTGTTCTCACTCTCATCCCACTCTCTGTATCATCCACACTCTTAGTTATACATTCACACTTCATCTTTCCCATCACACTCCTCATCTCAGGTAGCAAAGATCACAGTACTATTGAAATGCTACATGAGTAAATATTGCCCTTGTGTGCTGTGGGGCATGGATAGTAGTGTAAGAGCAGACATGATCACTCATTTTAAATCATTCAAAGGCTTGCATATATACAGTTTTCCATGTATGGAAAAATTACTGAGATATACACACACACCGGGTGCCTAAGGGAGTGATTGTATGAAAGTGGGTGGAACTGTGATGTTTTAGTATGTGCATGGTGAGAGTGTAAGAGGGTGAGTAACTGGTACGTGCTTGAGAGTTTGTGAATGTGTGACTGAGTTTGTGATTATGAAAATGACTGCGTGTAAATATAGTTATGCCTCCTTTAATGACAAAGATACATTCTGAGAAATGCACCACAAGGCAATTTCATCATTGTGTGAACATCAGAGAGTGTATTTACACAAACCCAGATGGTCTAGCCTTCTACACACCCATGGTATAGCCTATTGCTCTTAGGGTGCAAAAGCTGTACAATGTATTTCTGTAATGACTGCTGTAGGTGATAGGAAGACATTGGCAAGTATTGTGCTTCTAAACATGTCTCAGTGAAGAAAAGGTACAGTAAAAGCATAGTATAATAAGTGAATAATGGTGCATTTATATAGGCCAATTGCAATGACTGGCACTTGCATGACTGGATGCTGCTCAGTTGAGTCAGTGAGTGAGTGGTGAGTGAATGTGAAGGTCTAGGACATTACTGTACACTACTGTAGGCTTTATTAACTCTGCACACTTAAGCCATTCTTCATGTATTTTCAATTTTATTTCCTCAGTAATAAATTAATTTTAGCTTATTACATTTTAACACTGTAATTTTTTGAGTTGATCTTTTTGAAATTACATGTAGTTGTTAAAAAAGTCATAATACACAACTGTATAAAAATATTTTGTTTTATATCCTTATTCTATGAGTTTTTCTTATTTAATTTTTTTTTTGAGTTGAAATCTCACTCTTGTCATCCAGACTGGAGTGCAGTGCACACTCTTGGCTACCGCAGTCTCAACCTGCTGGGCTTAGGTGATTCTTCCACCTCAGCCTTGCAAGTAGCTGAAACTACAGACACACGCCACCACACCCGGCTAGTTTTTGTGATTTATTGTAATGATGAGGTCTCACCAAGTTGCCCGGGTTGGTCTTGAACCTGTGGGTTCAGGCCATCCACTTGCCTCGGTCTCCCAAAGTGCTGGGATTACATGCTGAGTCACCAAGGCTGGCACATTTTTATTTGTTAATCTGTTTAAAAAAAAAAAATGAAGACACAAAGGCACATTAGCTGATGCTGACACAGGATCAAAATCATCAGTATCACTGACTTTCACCTCAATTTCTTGTCCCACTGGAATATTTTCAGAGGCTATAAAATGCATGGAGCCATCATCTGCTATTATGACAATGCCTTTTTCTGGAATACCTCCTGAACAGCCTGCTGAACATTGTATTACAGTCATCCCTTTCTTTTACAAGCAGAAGGGGTACACCCAAAAATAATTATAACATGTATAGTACAGTAAATACATAAACCAGTAGCAGTCATTTATTTTCCTTATCAGTATTATAGACTTTCCATAATTGTGTGTATACGTTTATATGACTGGTAACACAGTAGGTTTGTTTACACCAGCATCACACAAACATGTGAGTAAGGCATAGAATGATAATATTACATTGTCCACCACATCACAAGGTCATTGGAATTGTTTGGGCTTATTAAATCCTATGGAATCACCATCATATATGTGGTCTGTCATTGACCAAAATGTCATTATGCAGTGAATGACTGAGTATATCACAGTGTATTTGAGTACGTGAGTTTGCATATAA
Source organism: Carlito syrichta (assembly GCF_000164805.1). Taxonomy (NCBI): domain Eukaryota; kingdom Metazoa; phylum Chordata; class Mammalia; order Primates; family Tarsiidae; genus Carlito; species Carlito syrichta. The sequence goes on from NW_007033888.1 coordinate 8,290, forward strand.
TGTGCTTATATCCTAAACGGATAAGAGTTCTTTAGGTGTGTGTGTGTGTGTGTGTGTGTGTGTGTGTGTGTGTATCATGTCACTGTCAAAAAATAGGGATGAGTCTCTGTACAAAATATTTTATTTGGGAACATATACTAAATAGAATTGCAGTTTGGAGCATATACACAGATGGGGGTGGTTTTTGGTATGTTGGAAAAACAAAAATTTGAGAGTTTTTTTCGGAAAAAAATGTTAAGTTTTGTTTAGAAACAAAGCTCATTGGCAGCAGCAAAATTTGGGGGAGCTGGAAAGTTCTGACTGAGGAGTGACAATGGTAGGTAAAGTTAGTCTTAGAGTCAACAGTTTGTTTCAGCAACTACTAGGTTAGGAAAAAAATCAGCCATGAGGACAGTATGAAATGGAGCTTCAGTGTAAACTTGAGGCATGAAGGCTTGGATGTGCTTCCCTGACTGACAACTTTCATGAGTATTGTCTCTTATTGATGCTTGGAATGTAATGCATTATGATATCATGGAGAGAGGACATCTGGAAGCTCACCATCTGGTGCTTTTCCTGGATTCTGGTCTCTACATACCTTCCCTTGGCTGGTTTTAGTCTGTATCCTTTCCCTGTAATAAACCATAACAATGATAGATCAGCTTGTTGTAAGTTCTGTGTTTCCTTCCAGAGAATTATTGAAACTGAGGGCCTTTGAATTTGGGGACCTTCACACCTGAGAGGGCATCAGAACTCACTGTGATCTTGTGTAGACACTGTTTTAGCTAACTTTCTATTTGGCCTAAATACTCTCATGAAGGAAATGGATAGTGGACTTTGTCAATTGTGGATTTGTCTGTTGCAAAATCTAAAGGATTGATTTTGACCATTAAATTTTATACATATCATTAATTATATAACCAATGAGTATTCCTTATTTTTCTCAAAATAATGTTTCAATAATTCTGGACACCATTTAATACTGTTGAATTAATCATACCCTTGCTTGAGATGTCAAAGGTGAGTTATTCTTCTGTAGCAGAGAAAGCCAGAGAATCTAAGTAATAATAGTTCTTTGGCCAGACTACCTGCTGCTCTCCAGGCTCATGAACAATCATTTCCAGCATTGCATTGCTAAAGATTCTGATATTTCTTTCTCCCACAGGACTCTGGGACCTTGGCAGCTGGACAGATGTATGATTCTGTCTCAGTCATCTCAATTAACAGCTTTTATCAGAGGATCACTTCAACTTTATTTGGCAGCATTGATGGCACACCATCCTTTTACAGACATACCTCTAAAAAAATGTTATGTCTTCAGTTACTTGAGAAATACAGTGAGGCAATAGGCCTTTCCTTTGTCATACCAAGTAAATTGAACCCCATCTCCCTTTTGAAGGGAAGTTTAGCAGTTAGAGAAGGTCTGCACATTCATGTGCTATTTGGTACTTTTGATTATTTTGAAATATTATGGTTTCAAGTTAATATTTTGTGTCACTGACTTAATTTTGTTAATGTATTGCAATTTGTCTGAATATTAATAAAGTGTTCTATTTTCCCTGAAAAAAAGGGAAAAAAAGAGAGAGAAAAAAATGCTGTTGAATTAAGAAGATAACATTAGCTTATGTAATAGTTAAAAGAATGGTACCCCTTTATATATTCTGAATATTGATTGATTTCTTATTAAATATATAATTTATAAATAGTCTCCCATTCTGTACATTTTCTTTTCATTTTGTCGATAATATTCTTTGCATGGTGATTTAGGGAGCACAAGTGTGACATAGGAGATGCTGGATATGTATATTTTCTAATCATGTTGCCTGTTGAATATATAAAGGACCCATAAAATTCAATGAAAAAAATTTCAATTGATAAAATGAGCAAAGGATTTGACTAAATACTATTTCTCCAAAGAAGATATACAAATGGCCAATAAACACATGAAAGATGCTCAATATCATTAACCATTAGGGCAATGCAAATAAAACCCCATTGAGATACCACTTTACATCTACTAGAATGCAAATAATTTTTAAAAATTGGAAAGCAAGCGTTGAGAGGATTTGAAGAAACTGAAATGATTATGCATTGTTGGTGGGAATATAAAATGGT
>NW_007033889.1:0-694 GCF_000164805.1 Carlito syrichta
AAAAAATTAAGAAAGTAATTTTATTTATGAAAGTATTTAAAACAACTAGATACTGAGGAACCTAATCAAGGTGATGAAAGACTTATATACTCAAAACTATAAAACATTGCTGAAAGAAATTAAAGATTGCATAAATAAATAAAAAAGGCATCTATGCTCATAGGTAGGAAGACTTAACATTGTTAAGATATCAATACCATCCAAAGAAATCTGCAGATTCAATGCGATGCCTATCAAATTACAAAATCTATTTCATGGAAATGGAAAAGCCAATCTTCAAATCCATAGGGAATTACTAGGGCCAAATAACTAAAACAAGCTTGAAAAGGAAGAGTCAAGTTGGAAGACTCACATTCTCTCACTTGAAAATTTGCTGCAATGTTACAGTAATTAAAATAGAATCGTGCTGGTTTAAGGACAGATATATAGACTGATGGAATAGAACAAAAGCCCAACAATAAACCCTTACATATATGATTTTCAGCAAGGGTGTAATAACCATTTGATGGGGAAGGACAGTCTTAACAAATGATGCTAATAAAACTGAATATCCACATATAAAAGATACAAAAAAAAGAAAGGATTTACCTTACATCATATACAAAAGTTGACTCAAATGGATCAAATATGTATGCTTAGAAGCTAAAACTATAAAACTCAGAAGAAAACTTAGCTGTAAACATTCATGACATTG
>NW_007033890.1:0-692 GCF_000164805.1 Carlito syrichta
AAGAAGGGGTGTGTGCGTGTGTGGAAATGAGTGGGTGAGAGTGGGTGCATATAAGTTGGTAAGTATAAGTGGGTGTGTGTGCAAGTGAGTGGGAGAGTGAGTGTGGGTGTGAGTGTGAGCGAGAGGGTGTGAGTGGGTGTGAGTGAGTGTCTAAGTGGGTGAGTGGGTATGAGTGTATGTGAGAAGGTGTGAGGGTGAGTGGGTGTGTGAGTGGGTGTGTGAATGGATGTGAGTGTGAGTGGGTGTGAGTGTGAGTGGGTGTGAGTGTGAGTGGGTGTGAGTGTGAGTGGGTGTGAGTGAATGTGTATAAGTGGGTGAGTGTGAGTGAGAGGATGTGAGTGTGAGTGGGTGTGTGAGTAGGTGCAAATGTGAGTGGGTGTGAGTGGGAGTGTATAAGTGGGTGAGTATGTTCATGAGTGGGTATGAATGGGTGTGAGTGAGAGGATGTGAGTGCAGGTGGGTGTGTGAAAGGGTGTGAATGCAGGTGAGTGTGGGCGAGTGGGCGAGTACGAGTGGGTGTGAGTGGGTGTGAGTTTGGGTAATTCAAAGCGACTGGGGCTGGAGCTGGGACTGGACTCCAGAGGTCTGGATTCTGATCCAGTGCAGCCATTAGTTAGCTGTGGGACTGCAGGCCGGCCTTTTGACCTCTTGGCGTCCGGTAGGTGCCAGGCCAGTTCCATCCACAGAACTGT
>NW_007033891.1:0-692 GCF_000164805.1 Carlito syrichta
AAGATTTTATGTGCACACACACACACACAGAGAGAGAGAGAGAGAGAGAGAGAGAGAGAGATGTGGTCTCACTATGTTGATCAGGCTGGCCTCAAACTCTTGGGTACAAGTAATCCTCCTGCTTTGGTCTCCAAGAAATATTAGAGTTGTAGGCATGAGCCACCTTGCTTGCCTGAGAGAGTGTGTTATAACTAATATTTTTTAAATGATATTCTTTTAGAGTAATTATACCTGCTAGGTTATAGCTTATGATAAAAACTGCATGCACATTAGAAGAAAAAAGAAAAATATGGAAAGGAAATGACATTAAGCTTTGTGGAACGTTGCTGAAAAGCCCAAAAACATGAAGTCTATGTATCCTGAACTTTGCACCACGCCATGCAAACTGCAAATAAAATCTTCAGTCCCTCACCAACTGAATGGATCCATTTTTGGCCAAAGGGATCCCAGAGAAATCTTACAAATGATGACAGAGAGGTCTGATATCTCATTATACCTCTTTCTTTTTGAAGTTTGGATACAACTGACCAGCATCGATGTTAAAATAGATATTACATGACTGCAAGACAGACTCTTTGTGGCAATGACATATCAAATTATAAACAGGACCTAAGGCCATACCAGGCAAGTTATGCCTGCAAGTCATTAATCTTGCTAACTGGATCATTTTATTGTGGCTTATCCTGACATAG
>NW_007033892.1:0-687 GCF_000164805.1 Carlito syrichta
ATTTTTTTTTTTTTTTTTTTGTGAAGAGGGAATAGCTATTGTGAATGGCAGTTTTAGAAAGAGAACATATGAACAACGAGGACCTGGAAATTGATTTTCTCACACTGTCCAGGTACTGAGTCCCTTGGAATGTTTTTGTATACCTCCAGGCACACTCCCAAGTTTGAAGACTGTTGTTCTCACCTTAGTGGTTCTAAGCTGGCTGCACTTCAGTCACCTGGAAGCACTCATGAAAAAACAGGAATTCCTAAATGCAGGCCTTGAGAGCTATGATTTACCGAGTCTAGAGCGCATCCCAAAAGCTGAGTGAATAACTGCTCCAGGTGATTCTGAAGCCCAGTCAAGTATAGACAGCACTGAGCTGGCCCAACTTATTCCTCGCACAGGTGACAAAACTGAAGCTCATGGATGTTACACAGACAATGTGTACACACTGGTGGCAGAGCCATACCCAGAGCCTGGAAGTCATGACTTCTGGCCTACTATTCTCTTTACCTTTCTATACTGACTCTACTCCAGTGTTTAACAGATTCAGCCTTTCAAGAGGTGTTCAGTACCTGGACAAGGAGACTGAGATGGGAGGATAACCGAACTGGCTGATTTTGAACCGGGGAAAGTTGTACTCACAAGAGATAACAGCAGACAGCGGTGGCTACCAGCATGGTGATAATCACTCTGCAACAGAAG
>NW_007033893.1:0-1211 GCF_000164805.1 Carlito syrichta
CGTGCTGGGATTACAGGCTGAGCCACCGAGCCTGGCTTGCAAATATTGTTTTCTAGTCTGTGGCTTGAATTTTCATTCTCTTAAGGCTAGAAAATTTGTATATGTTTTTAAATTTTAAAATACAGCATGAATACAAGGTGATATTCCCAATGCAAATTAAGGATTATAGAGTTTTTATTTAACTTCTTTAATTTTATATTTATCTTGTACTTACATTGAAAATCCTGATTCATAAGGATCTTAGCATACTTACTTGCTTTATTCTACCACAAATAAACTAATTTACTAATTTTTACCATATGCTAATTTTTTATTAATAATAATTATATTATTATTAGCAATTTGAGTTTTGAAAATCATTTAAAATTTCTTTGTAGTTCTTTCTGTTGTTAAGGTATATCTCACTATGAATGTACCATCAAATTACTGGGTTTTAAGTTTATTTAAATGATTGCTGGAGTATGGTTATGTCACCATCTCAGTATCCAGTTAGGTTCATTTGTTTTATTGTTCTTTTGATTCTTAAGAAATTTTTGTTTCATTATAATGTAAAACATTTGTGTGGTTTGAAAGTCAAATTTACAAAGTAAAGTATTTTCAGAGAGGTCTAACTTTTATCCCTGTTTCTTCAATCTTGTTCTGCCTCTCCATAATTTTTTTTTTTTTTGAGTCAGAGTCTCACTCTGTCGCCCAGACTGGAGTGCAGTGGCCGCTCCCGGCCACCGCAGCCTCAATCTGCTGGGCTCCGGCGATCCTTCCGCCTCAGCCTTCCAAGTAGCCGGAATTACAGGCATGCGCTACCACGCCCGGCTGATTTTTTGATTTATTGTAGAGATGAGGTCTCGCTGCCCAGGCGGGTCTCGAACCCGCGGGCTCAGGCAATCCACTCACCTCAGCCTCCCAAAGGCGCGGGATTACAGGCTGAGCCACTGAGCCCGGCTTGCCTCTCCATAATTTACTTTTGAAACTACTTGCTTAGTTTGGGGTTATCTTCCTTCTTGCTGTTACTCCCGTCTCCCCCCATCTTTTTGGTTTTTAAAACATCACATTCTTAAATATACTCACATGGTCTCCCTTTATTAAATAGTAGCACAAGCTAACATTCTCCTGAACCTTCCATTTTTCATTTTAACAGTGTATCTTGGAGAGCATTTCATAGTAGCATATAGATCTATTGCTCATTTCTTTTTACAGGTACATGGTAGCTGTAA
>NW_007033894.1:0-681 GCF_000164805.1 Carlito syrichta
CAACATTTTTTTAAAATACCACAAAGGACAGTGAAAGATGTTAGACAAAAATATCCACAAAATTTTACCCATTTAAGAAGACTAGGACCTAAACACTGCTCCCTCACCCCATCAGCTCAAAAACAACTCAACAAAAGGTTAATTCATAGAGGTGTTTTTTTTTAAATAGGGCATTTTTAATTCTCTGATTCCTTTTTAAATTTGAAGTCCATAAATACACCACAATTCCGTGAAGTGCATGGGTTGCCATATGCCCTAAGAGCTTCATAACTGACTTCTGGAAGAGTCATGTGTCAGAATGAGATTTCCACATCCTCTTGTGCTCAGTACACCTCCTCATGACACCTTTCTCCTGGGTGCGTGTTTCCCAACCATGGGGCCAGGTGAGCCTCACTGTCACATGACTATTTCATTCCTTGTTATAACTTCACCATTATCTGAATTGTCTCCAAGGCTGAGCAGTTCTGAACTAGGATTTATGTCAGCGAGTTGCCAGGGAAACCACAAGACCGTCATGACCCAGGGAAAAGAAAAGAAGAAATACTGTGCTTGGAAACAGAGATACTTAGACTGGATGGGTGGAGGGATAGACGGATGGATGCTGGGCGGAGGATGGATTGTTGGCTGGATGGATTTGTGGGGGGATGAACCAATGGCTAGATGTGGGCCGGACAGATGGCA
>NW_007033895.1:0-834 GCF_000164805.1 Carlito syrichta
TAAAATAAACATGGCAGAACATTAAAAATGAACAAATCTGGGCAGATGACACAGGAGTTATTTGGATTAGTTTTACAACTTTTTTGAAAGCCTGTTATTTTTTCAAAAGGTAAAATGCTAAAAACAAATCAGTATTATAAAACTCATACCAAAGACAGACAGACAGACAGACACACACACACACACACACACACACACACACACACACACACACACAGCCTACCTTTTCTACATGTAAACCCTAACCCTTTGAAAAATAGTAAGACAAAAGGATTCCATTCATATTCACAGAACAAGTCTATAAAGCACCCACATTAAACATGACAAGAGATGCAGGGGCTCTATACAAAGGTGTTGATGAACCTGTCAAATGCACAGACATGGAAGAGGATACAGTGTGGGATCTAGGGCACAGGTGTGCACAGATGGCCACCCACTAAGGGCCCGTTAGAAAACACTTCAGGCTCTGCAGCCCACGTGGTAACCATCTCAGCAAGGCAGTCTCTGGCAGAGGTAACTGAATGGATGTGGAGTGTTCCAATAAAACTTTATTTACATACACAGGTGGCTGGCAGGGCTTGTCCCACAGGCTGCAGTTGGCTACCTTGATTTGAAATGTGACCAAGAGTGGCTGTTCACAAAATCACTGTTGTATTACTGGGCATGCTGCCCTCCCTTGGTGGTGGCCGGGATGAGCTCGGGTCATTGGCATGAGTGGAAATGAGCCCTTCCCCTCCACTTTTGAACCTGTCCTCCCCTGTAACCCTCCCTCTTTCTCTAGATGCAGATGGATGCAGACGCCTCTCAGCCTGCACAGCCAAACCAGGGCCTCCA
>NW_007033896.1:0-978 GCF_000164805.1 Carlito syrichta
AATTAGAGCAAGTTAAAAATGAAAGAGTTGTCTTTAAGCAGCTACTGAGATGGTATAAGAGTCTAAAATCAAAAGAAACACCCACCTATCCTGCTGCATTTTCCCCTATGGCATGGTGTGCACAGTGGAGGGTCGGATGTGTGTGTTGTCTTATTGTTGACAGAAACCTGAGCAAAAGGCTCCAACATTAACATGGGCCCTGGGATGGGAGTACTGGGGAGGTAAAAGTGGGAAGAGCTTGAATGGACTGAGTCAGAAGAGGGAAAGTGTCTTCAGGGTTTCCTCCATATCCTAGTAAGGAGTTCTGAGCAGAGACTCCTAAAAAATACTTCTATCCAAGTCTTCAGCTAGAGACCTAGGATTGAGGGAACCTGACTAGCAATTAAAATATGTAATGAACACGATCTGCCTGAGGAACCTGAGATATTGAGTGAAACACAAATCAGAAAACAAGTTAGGTAAAACTTATGATTCCAAGATACTCTGGACTGTGGCATCACTAGGAAGAATGCCATCATACATACAGCAGTTATTTTGAGTTGAGGACAAAGTGACTGGAGTCCAGAGAGATTAATACAGTTGGAATTTGTTGAGTATAATACCAGTGAGGAGGTACCTTAATGAAGAAAAAAATCCCTAAATTCACCTATAGGTCCCTTTGAGTCTTTTATAAATATTAATCTGATTTAAAGAAGTTTGTAAAAAATGAGGTAGAGAACAACTTTCTGGGAACTATTATCTGAGCAATGCCCAGAGTTTACAGAGAACTTGAAAATATTTTAGCTCTGATAAAAGACCCATGACATTCCAGAAAAACATTTTCATAAGGAGCAAGACATTGTAGGAGTAAACTAATTTTAGAGTTAATTCTAGATCTTTGCTAGCAAAATAGAAAAAACCCTCAAAAAGATCAAGAGAATCCACAAATGATCTTGAGTAGTTAAAATCATAATTTATAAAAGACACTATCTAATGTCA
>NW_007033897.1:0-751 GCF_000164805.1 Carlito syrichta
AACAGTAGCAAATATCTGTCTGGGGCTGGGAAAACACCTCTTATCAACAGGGTGTCTGAATGAAACGTAATTGTACACCTAACCCTTAACTGTACCCCACAAAACTATAATAAAAATACTGATTAATTATTAAAAAACAAACAAACAAAAAAAAACAATTATAATTGATACAGCTTTTTCTGTCATATTTAAAAAATTGTTGCCAAAAATACTTCAGATTTTTAAAAATGTTTTCTTCTATAAAGTTTATAGCCTACCCTTTTAGGTATAGATATATGATCCATTTTGTATTAATTTTTTAGAATACAAGAGACATGTGGTGTGTTTCATTTATGCAGATGAACATCCCAAATTTCCAGCACCATTTGTTGAAAAGATTTTCTTTTCTCCCCTCAGTAGTATCTGTACCTTTGTCAAAAAATCAGTTAACTATATTTGTGTGGGTCTGTTTCTAGATGCTCCATTATATCACATGTATTTATGTAAATATACTTCCCTAATATTGCACTCTGGTGTACATTTACTGTAGAGTAAATCTTAATATCAGATAGTGTGGGTTATCAAACTTTGTTCTTTTTCAAAATGATTTTGGCTTTCTTGGTTAATTAATCTTTTAATATACATTTTAGAATCAACTTATAATTCTGATAATGTTTGTGTGATTCACACGGGTCAAATTTGGATGTTTTACGCCTTAACAATATTGTGGGCCAACTTCTGTGACTCAGCCTGTAATCCCAGCACTTTGGGA
>NW_007033898.1:0-720 GCF_000164805.1 Carlito syrichta
CAGGCCCATCTCGAGCTAGAGAGAACTACAAAAATAATGGTGGAGCAGATGCTAGGTGAGCTACCACAGTGTCTGCTTCAGGCACAGCTAGATCCAGGTGATCAGGTGATTTCATCTGGAACTCACTCATTCTCTCCCCTTTTCCTGTCTCTGTCTCCTTTGCATTGATGGTGGCTTCATTCCCAAGCAGCTTTTCCCCAAGTGCTAGCAAAGGTGGTCATCACGCCTGGTTCTAGGCTAACTAACGTCTTACAAATGTAGTAAGACCAGCAGAGAGGCGGGACTTCTTTCCTGTATTTCCAGCTACTATCTTGGTTATGACTTTCACAGGCTTAGTTCAAGTCATGTGACCATCCCTGAACCAATGACTTAGACTCTGGGGAGACTGGAAAGCTCAATTGGCCTGGCCCGAGTCCCATGGTCCAGAGAGTGGAGTTGGTTGACCCCACCCAACTCCTTGGACAGAGAAAGGGAACATGTCTCCCAGTGGAAAATTGGTGGTGATGATGGAGTGAGCCGTTGTCAGAAGAGAAAATGTGGCTGGAAAGACAGTGACCACAGCTGTCCAATACACAGGGTATCCAGGCCTAGGCTTGGTGGCCGGGGACCATGTATCCCTTCAGTCATGTAACACATACATGCACTTACTGCTGGAGAGTCGTTCTTTTAGGAGCTGGGGCACAGCAGTGGCCGAGACAGCATCGTGACGGGGGATCAAGA
>NW_007033899.1:0-653 GCF_000164805.1 Carlito syrichta
AAAAAAAAGGGGGGGGGGGCGGGGGAAAGAAAGAAAATAACAAATGTGACATCTGTAAACCAACAGCTGGATATTGAGCCTAATCAAAATAAAATAGTCTAAAAACTTCCCAGGACAAAGAAAAGGGAAAAACAGGACAGAGAACACATGAGAAGGCAGGTGGCAGAGGCTAGCAGCAACAGAAAGACTACAATTACCCACTTCATCTGCACATAGCTCTGAATGACTTTGAGAACTGCCTTCCTCAAACAGGGCTGAAATCTACTCTCAACTCCCAGCTCTACCCAAAAATATGAGCACCTGTCCTTAGGGGCCCCTGGACTTCTGAAATCTTCACACATATAAGGATGGAATGGTAGTCAGATCTGGACCAGAGTGAGAACTTCAGCCCACCCAGATCCCTCAGATAGCATGAGATCCCCCAACTTCTTTCTAGCCCAGTCCTTCTTACAGGCTCCCCCAAGTTTGTCTGATGCGGGTGGAGGGGAGGCATAATTTAACCCCAGACCCTTGGATAAGTCTGAGTAGACCCCAGAGTGGGGAGACCTAAATTAGGGTTGATGCTAACAAGCACGAGATTACGAATATGGTGGAGGCTGCGGCTAAAAGTCGGTGTGGTGGAAGCAGGGTTTACTTACCTCAGCGCCGCAAAG
>NW_007033900.1:0-654 GCF_000164805.1 Carlito syrichta
CCTCATTATTAAGTGGACAGCGCCTCCACAGGCAGCTTTCTGCAGTCACAGTGGCTCTGCCATCCAGCCCTGGGGCCAAGGAATTCGGAAGCACTGGAGGTTGCCTTAGTGACATATTCCCGATGCTGGGTGGATTGCTCCTGCCTTTCTTTAGATTCATGGAAGGGTGGATTCCACACTTTTAGGAAATTAAAACATCTTTGTAGCACTGGTAAGTGTGTGTGTCTATATATTCCATGGGAGAAGACAGAGGAGCAGGAGTCATCATATAGACAAAAACCAAATTAGACCAACTTTTAAGTAATCTTTAGGGACTGTAATATTGCTCAGCAGTGGTCTTAAATAAAGCCCATAAAAATATGACACAAGAAAATATGGCATTTGTCCTCTGCACTATCAGGATGAAATCCTGAGTGCAGAAATAAGATGTATTGAGGAACAACCATTTAATCAAGGTGTATTAGAGGTTGCTGTGATGAATAATCTTTTAGACATCTCCCAAGAGTGACTGCTGCTCTCTTCCTGGGCCCTCACTCGGAAGACAGAGTCTTTTCTCTAAACCATGACCTTGAGATGAGAGCCTTAGTTCTCTTTGGTGTGATTCCTCCCTAGAAAATCTCCACTACCTTTTGTACTTGTCTTCTCTTTAGATAC
>NW_007033901.1:0-1060 GCF_000164805.1 Carlito syrichta
CGTTTGATCACTAAAAAGATGTGGCAGTAACAAAAAGGGAGACACTTGGGCTTAGGAAACTGGAGGATTAGTCAGCAGAACCATGATAGTGGTCATGGGAGGGAAAGGAGCACGTTGGGCTGAGAGAAATGGCTCCAAATCTGGCCACCCCAAACTTGTGATTGTTGTGGAACACTCAAGAGAACTTGGCTAACAGGAAGTAGGGCACTCGGTTCTGGCACACAGGAAAGAGATTTGAGATGTTGACACAGATTTGAAATTCATCAGAACACAGAACAGAGGAGGTCTGTAGTCAAACCCTGAATCTGCATGTCTGTTATATGTTCCTAAGTGATTCCAAAGCAGGCTGTTCACAGCTATGTGTGCAATAACAAAAAGACGATGAAGCTACTGTCGATAAGAAGGAACCATAAAAAATGATAATATGTAAAATGCAGACAGGAGAAGATGAACTCTGTAAAGAGAGGGTATGAAAAGGAGTGGTCAGAGAAGAATCTGGGGAAGAAAACACCATGGAAAGATGCATCAGAATAATTAATATAGCTCCAGTGCTCCTGATAATTAGATCCAGTGAGAAAATCCTGGGAGCCACGAAGGGAATTAGAGATTTCAGTGAGACCAGTTATAGTGGGATCAAGGCCAGTGGAAAAGGATGACGTCTTGATTGGGCCATGGGAAATTGGAGACAGTGAATGCAGACCAACAAGTGTCAGTTATTGTGAAGAGAAAAAAGTCAATGAGGTAACGAGGAGGGAATCTAAGAACAATGGTGGTATTTCTCTTCTTAGTTTTTAATTAATTCATGTGCATAATTATATTCTGAGTGTGGAAAAATAGAGATAAGGAAGCTAGAAAAAGACAAGAATAAGAATAAGGAGGAGAAAGAAATAGGTAGAGAGAGGGAAAATGAATCACTATTTGGTAAATCCTTGTGCCTGGCACTTTAAATGCTATCACATTTATGTTTTATCTTAATGTATAGATATGATTTCATCACTCTATGTGTGGATATGATTATTCCAAACTTGTAGATCAATGAAAGAAGACAGTATAAATCAGG
>NW_007033902.1:0-644 GCF_000164805.1 Carlito syrichta
TGCCCACACAGAAACTGATCCACAGGTGTTTAGAGTAACATTTGAAAAATAATAGCCAATAAGTAGAAACAACACAAATGTCCATCAACTGATTAAGGAATGAATAAAATAGGGGATAGCTATACAAAGTACAGTCATGTGCCACTTAACCATGAGGATATGTTCCGAGAAATACATCATTAGATAATTTCATCATTGTGTGAACATCACAGATTGCACTTACACAAACCTAGATGATACATTCCACTACGCACCTAGGCTGTATGGTATGTATTGCTTCTGAGCTACAAACCTGTACAGTACATTACTGAACACTATAGGCAACTGTGACACAATGATAAGGATTAGTGAATATAAACATTAAAAAAGTAATATGTTCTGCTAAAAATGGCAATAACATCACTGGGCAATAGGTATTTTTCAGCTCCTTTACAATTTCCTAGGCCACTGGTAAGTGTGTGGTCTGTGGTTATCAGGCCCATGATTTTAATATTAAGCCATACAAATGAAGGAAATGCTGATACAAGCTACAGCATGGAGGAAACTTGAAAACATTATTCTTTGTGAAAGGAGTCAGTCACAAAAGACCACATATTGTATAACTTCATTTGCATGAAATGTCCAGAATAGACCACTCTATTCCA
>NW_007033903.1:0-905 GCF_000164805.1 Carlito syrichta
ACTAGATATAATCTAACACAAGGAAATACTTTTGATTTGATTAAGAAAATATGAAGAAAGAAATAATTTGATTAATCAAAGATGAGTAACTTCATTTACCTAGGATATATGATACCTGGATGTATAGTTGAGCTAAAACATGTGCTTTTAAAAAAATTATACTAAATGCCTTGTGTGGTACACATCACCTAGTAGATGCTCAAAAAGATCAGTGAAAAAATGCATACATGCATGAATAAAGAGTGTGTGTATAGACAAAGGAATGGTGAGATCCAGTCATCCCAGAAAAAGAACTTGAGTTGAAGATTTGGGTTCAATTAGGGCATTAAACAAGTGTTCCCAGCTGGGTGTGGTGGCTCACACCAGCACTTGGGGAGGCGGAGGCGAGAGGATTGCCTGAGCCCAGGGGGTGAAGCCCAGCCTGGGCAACTTGATGAGACCTCGTCTCCACAATAAATAAAAAAAATTAGCCAGGCATAGTGGTGCATGCCTGTAGTTCTAGCTACTTGGAAGGCTGAGGTGCAAGAATTGCCTGAGTCCAGCATGTTGAGGCTGCAGTGGCCATGAGTGTGCCACTGCACTCCAACCTTGGCAACAGAGTGAGACTCCAACTAAAAAAAAAAAAAAAAAAAAAAGTGTTCCCAAGAGAACCCAGTAAGGAAGTAGAAGAAGATAAGCAAGGCTCTGCTTTCAAATAAATCCCAGCCTCAACCTGATTCCTCTTGGGTATTTATATTCAACATGGGTTAGAAGGGCAATATAATTGGGTATTTATGTTCAGCATGAGTTGGGAAGGGCATTAAACACTGGGATACCTGCAGGCAGCTCCAGAGTTTAAGGCAATCCTAAGGGTCCAACGATGTTAAATAAGCAGTTAGCGGTTAGCAGCAAAGCATGTAGACTTT
>NW_007033904.1:0-732 GCF_000164805.1 Carlito syrichta
CTGCTGGGCTCAGGCAATCCTTCTACCTCAGCCTTCCAAGTAGCTGGAACTACAGACATGCGCCATCACACCTGGCTAATTTTTTAATTTATTGTAGAGATAAGGTCTCACCAAGTTGCCCAGGCTGATCTCGAACCTGCAGGCTCAGGCAATCCTCTCAAAGTTCTGGGATTATAAGCATGAGCCACCACGCCTGGCCCATACCTGGCTAATTTAAAATTAAAAATTTTTTTTTTGTAGAGACGGAGTCTCACTATGTTGTCTAGGCTGGACTCAAAACTCCTGGGTTCAAGCGATTCTCTCACCTTGGCCTCCCAAAGTTTTGGGATTACAGGCGTGAACCACAGCAACTGGCTGTGACCTGCATTTTGATTGCAGGTTTTCAGAGGACCTAGCTAAGCCATTCCAGGACTCTTGACCCACAGAAATGAAGAGATAATAAATATGCGCATCTTATGCTGCTTTAGTATGTGTAATATTGTTATGCAGGTATTGCTATCTATCTATCCATCATAAATGATGTGTGTAAACACCCACACATCACACATGTCACACAAGCATGGCATCTCATTCCCCAACCACAATGATTGGCACAGATAAGGGCACATGATACAGGCTAGGCCAATTGGCCTCCCTCCCTGGGATTTTTGTCTATGGAGGCAGAGAAAGAGGAGACTTCCCTTTTTACTAGGTTTGCTCAGATGTTATGACGTAGGTCTCATGTTTGTGAAA
>NW_007033905.1:0-1006 GCF_000164805.1 Carlito syrichta
AGCAATAGAATAGTATGTGTTATTATAATCGCCAACTATATAGAGCTTTCTGGTTTGAGTCATCTGCTTCCCACAGATCTCACCTTTCCACTCTAGTACAGAAATGATTATCCATGTCTGTCTGCAGGGCTGTGCTTTTACCAGAAAGAAAACATAATGCAATGTTCAAGAAAACACGAGAAAAGTGAACCCTGTAACTAAACCTCCCTCCCTAACACAGAAACTATTTATTTACAAGTTCGCATTGACATAGGCCAGTGGTTTTCCAAGTGAACCACCTAGGGTTTTTGCTAACATTCAGATTCCTGGGCCTACTGCTCTAGAATTTGGAGGGTGGAACTGGGGACCCTGCAATGTTCATTATGGTCAGTGTCTGGAAACCCTGAGTGTTGGCGGGTTTCACCCGTGCCATCCCATCTACCTGCCTCACACTGTCATTGTCCCGAGATCCACGTTTGACCCATGTGTGCAAGAGTGTGGCATGGAGGAGTATCTCCTGGGGAGCCAGCCTAAGGCAGGTTATCTCACGCAGGTTAGACATAGATAAGTTTCTCGCAGGCAGGGTAAGCATTCAGGCATCTTTCCTATCGGTATATGATCTTTACCTGACTGACCAGGCACACCAGACCTGACCACCTTGCGGGCTGGAATGTGGATCTACCAGTACAGTACATTACAGAGACAACAGGGAATTACTCAAAACACAGACATGATGTTCTAAGAAAAACCCCAATCTAGTTAGACAGTAGCTTCTGTTATTTAGAAGATCCCTGTGACCTTAGTAGGTTGAGAGATGGTAATCAAGACTCGTGACCAGATACCTGCAACCCACTCTTATTAGCTCATGGTTTGCTTAATCATCATTGTGAAAGTATGGAAAGCTTCTAGTCAAAGGCAAGCACATGTCTTTCTCTTAAGGCACCCATGCTCTTTGAGCGTATCTTTTTCTTTCTAATAAATTCTGTTTTAAAGTATTCTTGGGACTTGCGCTGAAATTCTTTTTTGT
>NW_007033906.1:0-855 GCF_000164805.1 Carlito syrichta
TGCCTGGCTAATTTTATATTTTTTGTAGAGACAAGGTTTTGTTATGTTGCCTAGACTGGTCTTGAACTCCTGGGCTCTAGCAATTCTCTCACCTCAGCCTCTCAAGGTGCTAGTTGCAGGCATGAGCCACCGCATCCGGCCCCAAGATTACATTTCTAACTAGGTCCTGGGTGATGTGTTATCTCTAGTCTAAGGACTACCACACTTGGAGTAGTTAAGAGTCTAATGGATTTATTTAATTCTCACAACAACTTCATGAGTATGTTTTGTGTTTTTTTTTTTTATCTTGAGCACTTCCTATACACTAAACACTGCTAAGCATTATAAATAAACAGTTTAGTTAGATATAGGCCTTTTGGATACTCGCTATATAGATACTCCTCCAATTATGAAGGGGATACATAAGTTGAAAATATTGTAAGTGTAAAATGCATTTATATACCTAACCTACCAAACACCATAGCTTAGCCTAGCTATATTGAATGTGTTCAGAATACTTACATAGCCTACAGTTGGGCAAAATCATCTAATACAAAGCCTATTTTATTAAAAAGTGTTAACTATCCTGAGGCGGAAGGATCGCCAGAGCCCAGCAGGTCGAGGCTGCGGTGGCCGGAAGCGGCCACTGCACTCCAGTTTGGGTGACCGAGTGAGACTTTCACTCAAAAAAAAAAAAAAAAAAAAAAAAAAGTGTTAACTATCTCATGTGATTTATTGAATACTTCACTGAAAGTGAAAAACAAAATGGTTGTATGGGTACTTGAAATACTATTTATACTGAATGCATATTGCTTTTGTACCATCATAAAAATCTTTTTTTTTTTTTGAGTTGGAATCTCACTCTGACACCCAGAC
>NW_007033907.1:0-1624 GCF_000164805.1 Carlito syrichta
TCTAGATAATTTTCACCATTCCATTCCATTCCTGTCCACTCCATTCCGTTCCTCTCCATTCCTTACATCTCCATTCCAATACTCTCCATTCCATTCCATTCCCTTCCATTCCATTCCTATCCATTCCATTGAATTCCATTGCACTCTATTGGGTTCCATTCCATTCAAATCTATTTCATTTCTCTCCTTCCTATGCCATAACCTTAAATTCCATTCCATTGCTCGGCATTCCATTCCTCTCTTCTCCATCTCATTCTTTTTTCCTCCATTACATTCCTGTCCATTCTATTCCTCTCCATTCAATTCCATTCCATTCCTCTCCCTTTCATTCCTCTCCATTCCATTCCTTTCTACTCCATTCCAATCAATCTCTCCATTCCTTTCACTAACTACCACTCAGTTCTACTCTGTTACACTCCATTCAATTACTCTCCATTCCATTCCATTCCTTTCCTTTCCATTCCATTCCTTTTCATTCCTCTCCCTTCCATTCTATTTCATTACACTCCATTACATTCCTCCTCATTGCATTTCTGTCAATTCCATTTTCAACCAATACATTCTTCTACATTACCCCCCTCCGTTCCATTCCTTTTCATTCATCTCCATTCCATTCTATTCTACTTCATTCCATTCCATTCCATTCTACTCCCTTCCATGCCATTCAACTCCATTCCATTACATTCCATTCCAATCCACTCCATTCCACTCTTCTCCATTCAATTTCTCTCCATTCAATTCCATTTCTCTCCTTCCATTCAATTAAATTCCTTTCCTCTCCATTCCTTTCCCTCCATTCCATTCCTTTCCATTGCATTCCATTCCAATACACTCCTCTCCATTCCCTTCCATTCCGTTATTCTCCATTCCATTCCATGCTTCTCCCTTCCATTCCATCCCATTCCTCTTCATCCCATTCCTCTCCTTTCCATTCCTCTAAATTCAATTCCATTTCTTACCCTTCTTTTCTATTCCTTGCAATTCGATTCCTCTTCATTACCTTCC
Organism: Carlito syrichta; assembly: GCF_000164805.1. Lineage (NCBI taxonomy): Eukaryota > Metazoa > Chordata > Mammalia > Primates > Tarsiidae > Carlito > Carlito syrichta. Next base: position 1,006 of record NW_007033907.1, read on the forward strand.
ATTCTTCTCCATTCAATTCCACATTATTCCATTCCAATCCATTCCATTTCTTACCATTCTATTCTTCTCCATTCCATTCCTCTCCATACCACTCCATACCATTCCTCTCCATTCCATTCCCTTCCACTCCATTCCATTCCTCTCCATTCTTTATGTCTCTATTCCAATCCTCTCCTTCCTTTCCATTCCATTTTATTCCATTAGTCTCCATTCCATTTGATTCAATTCCATCCCGATCCATTCCATTCTATTCCTCTCCATTCATCTGCATTCCATTGCATTCTATTGGATTCTATTCCATTCAAATCTTTTCCATTTCTATCCTCTTCATTCTATTCCCTTGAATTCCATTCCATTACTCTCCATTGCATTCCTCTCTTCTCCATTCCATTCCTTTCCTCTCCATTACATTCCTCTCCATTACATTCCATTCTATTCAATTCATCTGCAACTAATCCAATCCATTCCATTCCTCTTCATTCCATTGAACTCCATGCAATTCAGTTCCATTCCATTTCTCTTCATTCCATTTCTCTCCATGACTTTCCATTCCTCTCCATTCCATTCCATTCCACTCCATTCCATTCCACTAAATTCCATTACTTTCCACTCTTTTCTT
>NW_007033908.1:0-760 GCF_000164805.1 Carlito syrichta
CATGGAATTCTCCTTTTTGATGGCCTTACAGAGGCACCGTCACCTGACCTTATAGTACTAGTGTCCTATGAAACACAAATGAAGAAACCTTGCCGTTATGTTCTGGGATAATTGACCAGATTTGCCAACCAACGAACGCTTCTGGAAGAGCACTCAGAGGAAGTTGGTCAGGAAATACAAACACTGGAGTTGTCAAGCCGGAAGCATGGACCTTTAGGGGAAGGCCAAAGGCCCTACAGAGGCACTGTCACCTGAGTGAGTTGCTGGAAAACGCTTGCAGGGGGAACCTCAGAAAGTGGACCATCCAGTGATGCTGAGTTTCTCCTACTTGACTTGATGGGGAGCCAAGGTTGCTTGCCTTTCTCCAGCCCGAGGAGACAGGAGTGTGACTGGGGTCATCCTCCCTAATGCCTAAACGGTGTCTGACTCCCAGAATCTGTAATGACATCGTTGGTCTCATAGATACAAACATACCCAACGTGGCCCCTGTCATGCTGAAAAGGGAGATCATTCTTAGAATTAAAATGCTTTAATTTCTTTTTTAAAACTTTTGTAGAGCCGGGTGCGGTGGCTCAGCCTGTAATCCCAGCACTTTGGGAGGCCAAGGTGAGAGGATTGCCTGATCCCATGGGTTCGAGACCAGCCTGGGCGGCTTGGCAAGACCTCGTCTCTACAGTCAATCAAAAAATGAGCCGGGCTTGGTAGCATGCTCGTGTAGTTTCAGCTACTTGGAAGGCTGAGGTGGAAGGATCGCCAGAGG
>NW_007033909.1:0-2592 GCF_000164805.1 Carlito syrichta
AGGGTGAGGGCAGGGCATGGTGGAAAGATCTCCTCCAGCCCAGAGTTTAAGAACTGTCAGGAAGACCAGGATGCCCACCAAAAGGAAAGCCTGTTATTGCAGCAGTTTGAGAGGCCCAGGCCAAGCTAAAGTCCCACGTTAGGCGGTTTGAGAGCAGCCAGTGCTACCTACTGAGCAAACAAAAGAGAGAGAGAGGAAAAGAAAAAAAGAAAGAAAGAAAGAAAGAAAGAAAGAAAGAAAATCCAAGTCAACAAAGAAATCCGTTCTCCCGCAAATCTTCTGCCCTCAGTCCTTTCCCCCACACCCCACTGACAAATGAGTGTTCCCCAAGCTCAGCACCTTCCAGCCTCAACCCCCCACAAATGGCTGCCCCCGCTTTGGTGCAGGGTTAGTGCTAAGGATACAGGCGTGACTCAACGGCCGGCACCCCCCACGATGGTTTAAGAGTCACACCCACCCTTTCGCTAGCTCCCTGGCAGGGTTAGTGCCGGCTCTCCTCTCCAGGGTGAGAAATGTGGATCAGGCAGGCCAGCCTTCCAATTCGGAAACAAGGACCTTATGCCTAGAAAGGCTGGGGACACATCCCTCACCTAGGGACATTTCTTCCCCCACAGTCCCATTTTTTCTGACTCTAAAGCCAGTCGCCCTTTGAACACACCATACACAGTTGATAATGTGTGTATGATACTCATGTTTTTGGGGACAGGGTATGGCTCTGTGCTCCAGGCTGGATTCTGGGGACAGGACCATCATTCACCACCATCTTCGAAATCATGGGCTCCAGTGATCCTCCCACCTCAGTCTCTGGAATGACCAGGAGGATGAACACCCACCATGAACTCAGACACCCTGTTTGGATAGGTGCATAGACAGGGTCTTGCTGCATTGCCCGGACTGGCCTTGAGTTCCTGTTTTACAGCCATCCTCCTGATTCAGACTCCCATATGGCTGGGTTTCCAGGCATGGGCCACCACACCTGGCCTTCTGGTTTGTTTTTGACGAAGTATCAAGGCCAGGTTAGAGGGTTCAACCTCGTCATTCCAGCACTTTGGGAGGTAGAGACCAGAGGCTGGTCGGAGCCTGCAGATTTGTGATGCACCCAGGCAACTCAGTGAGAACTCGTCTCTACCCTCCATCCCACATTAGCAAGGAGTGGAAGCACACGCCTGTCATTCCAGTTCCTTAGAAGGCCAATGGGGGAAGGTTCACTGGAACCTGGAGGGCCAAGGCTGCAGTGACTGGGAGTGAGCCACTGCCCTCTATTCTTGGTGACGGAGTGATACTCTGTCTCAAAAAAAGGAGAGAAAAGAAGAACATCAATTTGTGTATGTAGTTGGGATCATCATGAACAGAGATTATTGGGGAGGGAGCCACAATCTTGGGCATAGAGTTCCCGAAAGACAGTGGATTGGCAGATATTCGGGCTGTGGCTTTGGATGGCCGAGGTGGGAGACTACTGGATCCTGGAATTTAGAGACCAGACTGGGCAACATAGCAAGACTTCATTGCTTCTCAGAAGGCAAACACTCGAGTTGCTCGTAGTGGCACATGCGCTCACAGCTGCATGGGATGCGGTGGCATCTGACTCAGAGAGTGCCTTTGCATCCCCTCTGCTGACAGCTCATGCGAGTCCAGGCCATGCACTGTGGCTCACGGCCACCTGCCCTGTGCCCAGAGAGGTTGAGGCAGGAGGCTGCCTAAGTCCCAGGTTGGGAGACCAGCTCGGGTGACATGGACAGACCATGTCTCGGTGACAGGACCCCAAAATCGAGTCAGGTGTGGTGGCCCCTGGAGTCCCACCTGCTCTAGGGCTGAGGCAGGCAGACCGCTTGAGCCCCACAGGTTGAGGCCCTGGGAGCCACGATAGTGCCACCGCACCCCAGTCCAGCCAACAGAGACTCCAATGACAAAAAAGATGCCTCCCACGTACATCACTACAGGCAACCATGGCTCCCCAGGGAAAGGTCCATGTGGGCTGGGGACGATGGTGTGATCAGGACAGGAAGGGACCCTCTCCCCACCCGAAGGTGGCAGAACCGGACAACCAGAACCTGGGCTGGTCACGCTGTTGCCAGACCGCCTTGATTGCTCTGTGCCCAATGGCTACCCTAACACAGGGCCATCTGTTCTGTGAGCTCACACGTGTCTTTGACATGAGGAATGACTGTGGAGTGTGGAGGCAGGTCCTCTGGGATGCATGGTCAAGGGTTTGGGACGGACGTCCCTGGTGGTCAATGTTGAAACCTCCCATGAATAACAGACATGAATGTATATTTTCTTCTCCCATCACTGAGGGTGATTCCTCACACCCACTGGTGCCAGGTGTGGGGATGATGAGGGTGGCAAGTGTGGGGATGATGGATGGTGGTGGTATTGATTATTATTATTTGGAGTTAGAATCCCACTCTGTCCCCAGGCCAGAGCACAGGGGCACGCTCACGGCCACCACAGACTCCACCTGCCGTGCTCAGGCAATCCTCCCGCCTGGCTCCCAGAATGGCTAGAACCACATGGCTGTACCACCAAGCCCTGCTAATCTTTGGATTTATTTTTGATGGCCAAGACAAGGTCTCGCCCAGTGTTCTGAGCTGG
>NW_007033910.1:0-780 GCF_000164805.1 Carlito syrichta
ATTTCTTGCAGAATTCTACAAAACATGTAAATAGAAGTTAATACCAATACAATTGAAAGTATTCCAAGCAATTGAGAAAGATGAAACTCTCTGAAAATTATTTTATGAAACTAACATGATATTGATACTCAAATCATGTAAAGATCCAAAAGAGAAAGAAAATTACAGGCCAATATCTTTGATGAACACAGATACAAAGATTTTTCAACACATTCTAACAAATCAGATCTAGCAGCAAATCTCAAAAATCATCCAACATGACCAAGTAGACTTTATCCCTGGAATATAGGGCTGGTTCAACATACACAAGACCACAAATGTAATTCAATACATCAACATATGTAAAAACAAGAATCACATTGTTTTATCATTAGATGCGAAAAAAACTTTTGATAAAATCCAGCATCCTTTCTTTTTAAAAACACTGGAACGACCTAGGCATAGAGTGAACATACCTCAAAATAGTAAGAGCCACCTATGATAAACCCACAGCCAACATATTGCTAAATGGATTGAAACTGGAAACATTTTCCCTGAAAATCAGAACAAGAAAAGTCTGCCCACTTTCACTCTTCTTGTTCAACATAGGGTTGGAAATCCTAGCTAAAGCAATCAGATAAGAGAAGGAAATCAGATATATCTGTAAGAGGTGATGAATTGTGTGAAACCTGTGTGAAGCCTTATATATTAAGTGTGATGAATTATGTGAAATGTAATAAACTATAACCTCATATATTAAGTATGCTGAAACTGTGTGCTGTGACCTCTCCCCTAAAACTT
>NW_007033911.1:0-610 GCF_000164805.1 Carlito syrichta
CATGTGACCTCTTATAATGGCACCTGGTCACCAGCTTGTACTATATAAAAAAAGCACAATATCCTTTCAAGTAGTTGTGAATGTGTGTGGGTAGACAGCCTTGGAGTCTATACACCATGGAAAAAACCAAGCTGCCAGTGTGGTCTCCCTGCAGAGTGGGTAACCAAGTACTGACTATTTGTTTCCAGGTGGGCTATCCTCACCTTAGACACCAGTCTACTCCACTTCTAGAGACTAATAGATTGCTTGACCAGGCAGTTGACCGAGAAGGCTAGGCTCTATAGTGTACTGAAAATTTTTTCTGTTGAATAACCAAGGTGGGCCTTTCCAGAAGGCCTGACCCAGATGAACTCAACACAGGCCTCCAGTAAGCCAGGCCTGTTGATCAGTACCCACAGACTTGCAACCGCATTTGCTTCTTCTTCTCACCCGAGCTCCTAGACCTTAATATCCCTTCACTAATTCATTCATCACTCATTCTTTGGCAAAGCCGGGTCCTGTGCTCAACACTGGTGATGTAATTGAGGAGACAAAGATGGGAGGAGGAAGGGCCAGGAAGTAAGAGAGAGAGAGAGAGAGAGAGAGAGAGAGAGAGAGGGAAAGAGAGAGA
>NW_007033912.1:0-1112 GCF_000164805.1 Carlito syrichta
CTGGTTTTATATGTTTGGGGCCTTGATTCTCCCTATTGCTGGGTACCTTGGTTGTCCTCTATATGACCTCCCCACAAGGTTAGCTTAGGCTTCCAAACAGCATGGTAGTCTTAGTGTTGATTACACTTCTTACCTAGCCACTAGCTTTTTCTGCAGAGGAAGCAGAAGTAAGTCCCTGAAGGCTGGCTTAAAGCTGTCACAATATCCCTTTTACCTCAATCTATGGTCATGGCATATCACATGGCTGATCAGACTCTAGGGGAAGAGAAAAAGACGGTTTGTTTATAATGGAAGAAATTTCCTAAATATCAAACCCTGTCCCAAGTAGATTTTTCATTAACACCGTTATACATGTGTGTGACAAATATTTTAAAAGTATAAAACATGAACAGTTAAACATATTTTTCTCTGTCTTACTTTGGAGTATCAGTTCCCTGCCCTGTAGTCCACTCCTGTTAATACATTCCTGTAGATTCTTCAAAACAGAAACTATATCTGCTTACCAACTTCTATTTACATTTCTTACTTTACACAAATTTGAACCCAAATTTTTCTTCTACACTCAGAATGTCAGAATGCACAGACATACCATTGCATATATTGATACTGTTGACCTTTGAACAAGGCTAGATTCAGAGACATCAGCATCCTCCATGGTCAAAAATTCACATATAACTTTGACTCCCCTAACTTAACTACTAATAGCCTGCTGTTGACCAGAAGCCTTAACTATACTAAAATCAGTCCACTAACACATAACTAAATTAGCATCTACATCTGCACTCATACTAGTTAGTTTTTTTCTCTTTTTTTGGTACTGTTTGGCTATAAGTTTAATCTTTTTTCAATTTGTCAAAAATCTCCAACCATTTTTCCAAAATATTTATTGAAAAGAAAAGCAGTATATAAATGGAACTTCACAGTTCAAACCTGTGTTGTTTAAGTATCAACCATATATGTAAATATAACTCTATCACATAGAAATCTGAATGTGTATTTAAATATATGCACCCCTGAGTACAGACATAGATAAATATATTTGCTTTTATAAACATCTGTTAGAACTCACACACACACACACACACACACACACACACACACACACACACACA
>NW_007033913.1:0-961 GCF_000164805.1 Carlito syrichta
GAGTCTCACTCTGTCACCCAGGGTGGAGTGCAGTGGCACACTCATGGCTACTGCAGCCTCGACTTGCTTGGTTCAAGTGATCCTTCTGCCTTAACCTTCCAAGTAGCTGGAATTACAGGCATTCACCACCACACCCAGCTACTTTTTTTATTTATTGTAGAGCCCAGGTCTCACCATGTTGCCCAGGCTGATCTCGAACCCATGGGTTCAGGTAATCTTCTCACCTCTGGCTCCCAAAGTGCTGGGATTACAGGTGTGAGCCACCACACCCGACTAAACCTTCTATTTTTGTCCTATATTTCCTTTTTTTAGATAACTATTCACTCCATTATAAGATAAAAATTTACTATACAAGATCCTTTCCCAGACAAAATTATTTTTCCTTGTATCCTTTTCTTCTTATGAAAAACATACTTTTACACCAACAACCTTTTTACATCTTTCCTTTACTTTTTGTTTCCTTTCCTTTTAACTTTTCATAGGTAATCTTTTACATTCATAATTTGAATTAACCTTTTAGCAACTTATTAGAGGTTAGGTGAAACATCCACTAGGGAGCAGATGTCAGGAGATAAGAGGTTCGATATGAGCACAAGGGCTAAAAATCTAGCCTCAGTGTTAATCAAGAAATTAATGTGGACCCCAGTCACATCCATACAAACCTAAGGATTCTCTGGGTTGATGACAAACAGAGCCCTGGGCTGGGCCATGGTCCTCAGGCCCCTTCAGTCAGTAGCCATCATTTTTGAGCTAGGTGTTTCCCCTCCTCTTCGGGAGAGGCCTCCCGCTCTTCCAGTGGCCTTCTAGTCCGCATGTTGGAAAAGGACCTGGGGTCTTAGGCCATTGAGGACAATTGTGCTTCAGGTGCCCAGACCGCATCCATAGCAGCAAATGTCATCCCCTTAGCAGGTCTCTTCCTACCAGGTCTCTGTTGGGTGGCTGGAGCTTTGCCATTAGTGGC
>NW_007033914.1:0-730 GCF_000164805.1 Carlito syrichta
CAAATAATTGCGGACACACAAAAAGATTAAGAAAGAAAAGTTATTTAAAAATAAATTAGAGAGAGAATGAGAAGGAAAAGAGAAGATTCAGCTCCCCAAGATGGGGAAGGGGGACCAAAGCCAGGAAGCATGGCGACAGCCAATACTCAAAGAGCACACGGCCACGCCAGACTCTAGCAAGGCCCTGTGTTTTCACTTTCAGAAAACAATATAAAAAGTTAAGAGAACGAAAAATCTCAATAGAGAAAAGCTTACAGCACAAGGATATAAAAGAAAAATACTTTTGTAGGGCTATGCAACGTGTTTGTGTTTTAAGCTAAGTGTTGTTACAAGAGTCCAAATGTTGAAACCGCTTTAAAGTTTATATAGTAAGAAGGGTATAGGAAGCTAAGAAAAATGTTGTTCATAAATGGAGTGTAGCCCAAGTGTACAGTGTGTATAAAGTCTGCCATAGTGCACGGGACAATCCTGGGCCTTCTGTTCACCCACTCCCTGCTTCACACAGGGCAGCTTCCAGGCTGGGGGTTTCCCTTCCTGTGAGTGCCCGCGATGGGCGCACCCCTTTATCTTTATGCCACATGTTTCTGTACCTTTTCGGTGTTCAGTTATGTTCACGTCCACAGGTAATCGCCATTGTTTGCAGTTGCCTACAGCATTCAGTCACATGAGATGACTGTTCCCAGGGCACCTGCTGCCTCCCCTCCAGGCAGGAGTTCTGAGTCAACATCTC
>NW_007033915.1:0-727 GCF_000164805.1 Carlito syrichta
AACACATGACTCAGGATATATAAGATCCATATAATTCAGAATTCTCAAGTTGGAATTCAGACTGTGACAAAAGAATGTAACTGCTGTGGGAGTATATGACATAAAGACTAAAGACCAAAGGAACTATATGAAGCATTGTACTCTAGCTGATAAAGTTGTCTCTCGCGAAGGTGTTTATGTGTGGTTTAATACTTCTGAAACATCTGTAATGGATGCTTGAACTGACCAAACAAATATAGGTAATTGAATGGCAGACAGTGGGAGCCAGGTTTCTCATAATTGGAGTGGAAGATTGGAAATAAGCAAAGAAGGAAGGCTAGAATGAACCATGTAGCATTAGTCAGATATCATTATGTTTAGATCATATAACTACAGCCGAGACATATATAAATATAGATATATATGTATACAGTGGTCAAAGCTGAAACAATATGAGCTACAAAATAAAATTTTTAAGTAGTGTTAGACGGTAATCTAAAGTATGAAATAAATATCCATTAATTCATGTTGACGTAAATACATGATTGAGTAAATAAATAAATGGGGGAAGACATATCTCTTATGCAGATCATTCCAAATTATTTATATAGATACTCCTCCCTCATGGAGCTTCAGTGTAAGTTTCCAGCCCTGTACAAATGGTCATTGTACAGGTAAAGTTTAGGCCTCTCTTGGGACCCCACTTGACCTGGTGTGAGATCAGATACTCTTACTGATGAAGTGTGTC
>NW_007033916.1:0-701 GCF_000164805.1 Carlito syrichta
AAAACAAAAAGGCTATTTCGTGAGCGGAGACGTTACCAGTTTGGGGATGTAGAGATCACAGGTGTGCACCCGAGGCCTAGGAAGGTGAAGTGACTCGCTCAAGGTCAAATGGTTGGTTAGTGACAGACCTGACGTCCCTGATTCCTGAACAGCCTGTCGTCTCCCAAGCCTAAACATACATTGACTCCTTAATGTCCCTCGTATAGAGATTTCGAAAGTTATTCTTCAGATGAAACTGGGGTGTTTATAATATGGAAGGACTACGCCACAGAGAGGTTTGGGTAACTAAGTTTTGTCCACATATCTAGATGTGTCTTTTATAACCACACACACACATGCACAATCGTGGTACAATGGTAATACACCCGAATAGTTAGCAGAGGCTCAACCCAGATGTCTTATGAATCCTAACAAAATATCTAGTGGCTGGCAAACACAAGACTGAATTACAATTGCTTAGCACTTGAGGATATGCTTGTCTGCTGGCTTGTATTTAAAATTTGGGGTACTCTGATGAATTGAGCCTTAGGTTACGTGTGTGTGTGTGTGTGTTTTGTCCCCCAGTGACTTATTGTGATAGTCCAAATGTTCAGAAGAATCTTTCATACTGAAATGTTGGGATTTTTCCACATGGGGATTAAAATGTGGGCGGAGTGGTGACTAAGGCCCTGCTGATAATTGGTTAACCAGGAAGCCTGTGC
>NW_007033917.1:0-972 GCF_000164805.1 Carlito syrichta
AGAAGAAGCCTGAGAAGAGCCCTAGACAACTCCAGGAATAAGAGTTAATGTTGGAGGATTTCCACTGCCAGGTAAACATATAGTAGGTCATGACAGGCCAACACTCACCTGCAGAGGAGGAAAAGACAAGTTGCAAAAGTTGTATTTTTAAAGATACCAGCTAGCTGTGGAAGCAACAAGAATTAGATAAACTAAAATTTCAGATAGTGAAGAGTCATTCCCAGGTGAACTGACAGTTGTAGACTATTTTCTTCTCTGGAGATGTTTCCCGGTTTCTAGGAACAGGCTGAGGATCAGACTTAGCCTAAACAAAGAGACTATTCTGGGTTGAAGAAAAACCATCTGACTTTGGTAGTGATTGAATATATAGGACTGGTAAAAATGTTTGAAAACTAAAGGAATCCCCCCAAGGGAAGAGGATTTCACCAAGAGACTTTTACTGAGTTCTAGGGTGTCCCAGGAAGCCAGGAGTTCAATCAGAAGGCAGATTGACATCTCGTAGTCTCCAAAGAAAAATCTCACTTAAAGGGATAGGCCTTACACACACACACACACACTTTGGAATTGGAGACTAAAAAGCTAAGCCTAAAACACACACACACTTTGGAATTGGAGACTAAAAAGCTAAGCCTAAAACACACACACACACACACACTTTGGAATTGGAGACTAAAAAGCTAAGCCTAAAACCTACATAGGGCATAGTTTCAGGGCTCAAGCGGAAAAAGATCTGCTAGCATCTCAGTCAAGGTACCTTGGACATATATATTTCTTGGAACAGAATAAAACAAGAAGTGAATTGAACCTTAACTCTTTACACGCGGAAACATCTGGCAGATCACCTACCAGCAACTTGACCATACTTTTTTACGAAATAGTAAAAAATGAATCACTAGATATTAATTAGTATGGTATTGGAACCAATTATTTTATTGTAATGATATTTGGCTTATAATAGAATTTTAGGCATTG
>NW_007033918.1:0-1288 GCF_000164805.1 Carlito syrichta
CTGTAGTCCCAGCTACTCGAAAGGTTAAGTGGGGGAGGATCGCTTGAGCACAGGAGTTCGAGGTTACAGTGAGCCTTGATAGTGCCACTGCATTCCAACCTGGACAACAGTGAGATCTTGACCAAAAAAAAAAATCAAAACAGATTGGGCTCTTGGTAGCTTACTCCTATAATCCTACCACTTTGGGAGGCTGAGGTGGAAGGATGGCTTGAGCCTAATAGTTTGAAACCACCCTGAACAAACCTGCTCTCTACCACAAAAATTAAACAATTATTTGGGCGTGGTGGTGTGTGCTGGTAATCCCATCTACTTGGCTGAGGCCTGATCCCGGGAGGTCGAGTCTTCTGTGAGTCAAGATCATGCCACTACACTCCAGCCTGGGCGACAGAGTGAGACCCCCAACTCAACAACAAAAATGTTGAAATAGGAATGAGTGCAGGTTAGAAGGCTTTCTGTCTATAGAATGTATACAGACTATTTAACAAGTATGATATGCTTAGGGGCACTCAAATTAGAGCTAAAAAGTAAAATGTTTAGGCTTTATGTCTCTATAACTTGGACGTTATTATTGGAACATAATTTAGCTGTGACATCAGAATAGTTGAATGCACATTTTATTTTATTTTTTTTTTTTTTTTTTTTTGAGTGGAAGTCTCACTCTGTCACCCAGACTGGAGTGCAGTGGCCGCTTCCGGCCACCGCAGCCTCGACCTGCTGGGCTCTGGCGATCCTTCTGCCTCAGCCTTCTGAATGCACATTTTAAAATGGATATATGTATTTTTTATTTTTTAGAATGTGTCTGTGAAAACTACAAGCTGGGCACAAACTGCTTTGAGAATGAAATTGGTGAATGCCAGTGTACTTCAGCTGGTGCTCAAAATACCATTGCTTGCTCCAAATGTGAGTAAAAAATCCTAATTGCCTTTACCCTTTATTTTGGCTTAATTGATACTTTACTTGATATGCCTTGAGTTGGAAAGAGTTTAATGCCTCAAATCTGAATCATGTAATTTTGTCGAAATTATCTCACATCTGAAGCTTCTCCAGAAGGTAAGTGTGGGGCTGGGCGTGGCAGCTCAAGCCTGTAATCCCAACATTTTGGGAGGTTGAGGCCAGAGGATTGCTCTGAACCCAGAGCAGGCTGGGCAACTTGGCAAGACCTCATCTCTACAACAAATCAAAAAAGTTAGTCAGATATGGTAGCACGTGCCTGTGGTTTCAGCTATATGGAAGGTTGATGCAGAAGGATCACATGAGCCTAGCACTTTGAGGCTGTGGTGGCTTCGAA
>NW_007033919.1:0-1061 GCF_000164805.1 Carlito syrichta
CCCTCAGAAAACATTACTGAGACAATCCCTGATATTTGACAGTCAGTCAGAAGTCATAAAGTACACACTCTTAGCATTGTGCTTTTTCCATAACAATACTTAAGTTCCAATTATGGGCTACTATGGGATCCTAATGACTGGGGACACAAAGTTCAGATTTTAAAAATCTAATCTTCTGAAAGAGACAGAAGAAACACAAACCATCATTTACAGGACAGAATGATAGATGTATTTTCAAAGAGCCACAATTTCAGAACTGGGGGTAAAATGGAGAGACATTCGAATGTAATTCGCATTTTAGAATTGATGGATGCAAAGGACATTGAAAGAATTGAACAATGGGAGAAGGGGCAAAGGTGTGCAGTTCATTTAGAAGCAAGAGCTAAATCAAAGAGTTGGCAAAACTGAGCCTTTAAAAAAATAAGTGAAAAATGAGATCTGGGCATGAGACTTAGTTTCTCTCCCTCCAAGGGATCCATAAGTGAGGGATGGGAAAGGACATCAAGCCTGAATGTTCTTACTAGAACTCAAGGACCAGAATGCTATTTTTTAATTTCTTAACATACCAAAGGGAAACAGACCTTACTGAGCCCAGTTTCCTTATCTGTAAAATTAAGATGACCTTAGTACTACCTCAAAAAATACTGTGGTGAGGATTAATTGCTTACATTTATGTAGTGTGCTTAGAATGGTGCTCCTCTGTACGAAGGTGATTCCTCTGTATGAAGGAAGATTTCTCTCTAATATTCTAGGTTTGTGGGCAGGAAAGTGAGATAATCGTAAGAGAACTGGCCAGGGAACATTTTTCACCAGCTCAATTACTCACAAGGGAGAGGCAGAAATAGTCATTCACTGGAGAGCTGAGCCAAGTGTGTCACAGCAAACATGCTGGGGTTGTAGACAGGACTGACACTTGGCACATACCTCAGCTGTCTACAACAGCACACTTTACCTCACTGGTTTCCTGGTTCTCCCAATCACCCAGAGAGCTAAAAGTTTTCACAGAATAACACAGGCCTCTTTCAGGCAGCCAGAAGAATCCTCTGCTCCGTGAAGATAAG
>NW_007033920.1:0-838 GCF_000164805.1 Carlito syrichta
GTTAATTCCCAAATAGCTTAGTGGCCACTTCTTAGTGGCCAAAAAGTTCCCTCAGTGATCTAAAATGTCTATCATCTGTACCTCATAAGGACCACTTTCTTTCAGGATTCTACTGAACCACTGATTTCAGTATTTTAAGATTAAGTCTACGTTTGCTTTTTCCATAGTATTCATGTTAGTATAGACTTCAATAATATCTTGTTTTTCTGGAACCAAAATAGACTTAGTTCAGCTGAAGTCTGAACATGAGCGTTCTAAATGAAAATGGGAGGGTCAAGGGCAAGGTCTAGGTGTTGGCTGTCTCCTAAGAGGCCTCATATCTTGGCTTTATCATAACCAGGTTGTACAATCAGGCACTTAAACAGATCATATCTGTCTCTTGGAGTGGAATTACCTAAACCAAAGTTGAGAAACAGCTGATATACTAATTCATATTGAGATAGATAAGTATCATACAGAATATTTAAATTTCAGAGCCAAATTATAAGGTTTCTGAATAGCATGAAATTAAGTTTACTTAAGAGCAAAATTCTTTCCATCAACCTATTTATTAAGGATCTACTATGAGAAAGATTTATTAGGCTAGGGGACTAACAAGGGACAACACTGAATAAGATCACTTCTCTTATCACTTTTTACCATCTGGAGTGTGGGGAAACAGGTAATAAGTCTTTTCTTGATTCTCACATGCACTTTTAAGATATATTAATATTTCTGAAATAAGGACCAAGAGGTTTATTTAATATGGCCATGTCTCTCTTCTCCTTCTGAAAAGCTGTTATTTTATTTTATTTTTTTTTGAGTTGGAGTCTCACTCGGTCGCCCAGACTGGAGTGCA
>NW_007033921.1:0-574 GCF_000164805.1 Carlito syrichta
CACACACACACACACACACACACACACACACACACACACACACACTGGATCCTGAATCCTGAATTCTGAAGCTGAAGCACTTGCCTTTGAGCTCAAAGCACCTCAGGGCACGGAGAGGAGGGTTTGTGGGCATCCCTTTCTGCCATGCTCCCCTCGGTGATGGGTAGCTTGTCCTTGCCTGCTTCACCCCCGCCTGTCTTCATTCCCACAGGAACCACCACACAGAGCGCCATCATTGCCAGTGGAAGGGCGATTTATCTTTCAAGTTGCTCAGACCAAAAATGACAATAATAAAAGCTGGGAAGCATTCTACATGGCACGAACAAGAGCTGCTGTGTCCCCAATCCAAATTCAAGCTAAGGCTTTGGAAGCGCATGCACCTTTTATAAAAAGCAATGGGGAAGGACACACTTTGGTCAAAGGATCAGCCAAGACAAGAGAGGCCTATCGGCTCTTGGTAAGAAAAGGCAAAAAGCTAACATTCCAGGAGAAACGGCTCTACAAAGCAAGCCCCTCTAACCTCTGGGCCACAATCCTCAGGGATTCGCCAGCCCAGGGGTGGTGAGGATGTCTC
>NW_007033922.1:0-1380 GCF_000164805.1 Carlito syrichta
TAAATAGTTGGCTGATTATTTGGCCGACTAGTTAGCTGACCTAACTAGTCCACCCACAAGTTAGCAGACGTAACTTGTCAGTTGACAAGTTGGCCGACTAGTCGGCCGACTGGTTTGCTGACTTAAATAGTTAGTCAACTAGTAGGCTGACCAGTTAGCTTGCTTAACTAGTAGGCTGGCGAGTGAGCCCACAGGTGAGCTGACTTAACTAGTCAGCTGGCGAGTGAGCCGGCTGGCCAGCTGACTTAACTATGTGACTGGCGATAGAGCCGACAGGTCAGCTGATTTACCTAGGCAGCTGGTGAGTGAGCTGACTGGTCAGCTGACTTTAGTCAGATAGTGAGTGAGCCAAATGGTCAGAAGAGTTAACTAGTCAGTCAGCAAATGTACCGACTGGTGAGCTGACTTAACTAGTCTGACGGTGAGTGACCCAACACGTGAGCTGCATTGGATAGTTGGCCGTCTTGCTGGCTAGCAAGACGACTAGTTAGCTGACTTGTTGGCCTGCGAGAGAGCTGACAATTTAGTTGACCTGTTACCTGGCATACAAGCCGACTAGTTTGCTGACCGGTGTGCAGGTGAGCGAGCCAACTAATTACCTTACCTGATGGAAAGCGAGCAAGCTCACTATTTATCTGACCAGATAGCTGAGTTGCTAGCTGACTAGCTAGCTAAGTAACAGTTGATTTTGCAGCTGGCTTAACTAGCTAGCTGACAAGCTACCTGGCTACCTAGCTGACATAACTAGCTAGCAAACAAGCTATCTAACTCTATATCTTGCTGACTTAACTAGCTAGCAATCTGGCTAGTTAAATGGATAACTGACTTAACTATCTATCTGATTACATAGCTGACTAGCTAACTGACTTAACTAGCTAATGGGCCAGCAAGTTGACTAGCCATCTGACTTCACTACCTATCTGAATGGTTAGCTGACTTGCTAGCTGACTTAACAAGCTGACTAGTTAGCAAGTTGACTTAATTAGCTGAATAGCAACTGGACTGGATAACTGACTAGCCAACTGAATTAACTAGTTAGATAACCGGTTATCTACATGGCTAGCCATCTGACTATACTAGCTATATACCTGGCTGGTTATCTGGCTAGTCAACTGTATAACTAGCTAGTGGGCTGACCAACTGGCTAGCCAGCCAGCTTAAATAGTCAAATGGCTGGCTGGACGGTCAGATAACCAGCTGGCTTAACTAGCCAGCCACTCTGCTAGTCAGCTGGCTACCCAGCTGACTTATCTAGTGGGCCTCCTAACTGACCAGCCTGCCAACCAGCCAGCTTAACTTGCCAGGCATGTAGCTAGCCTCCTGGCTAACAAGCTGACTTAACTAGCTGACTTAACTATATAGCCATCTGGCTAGCCAGCT
>NW_007033923.1:0-2708 GCF_000164805.1 Carlito syrichta
GCTGACTTAACTAGTTGACTTAACCAGCTATCCAGCTTGCAGGCCAGCTGACTTAATTAGTTAGCCAACTGGATGGCCAGGTGAAATAAACAGCTGTCTTTTCCAGCTAGCCAGCTGGTTAGTCAGCTGACTTAACTATCTACCTAGCTAGCAGGCTGGGAAGCCAACTGAACTAACTAGCTGACTTAACTAGCTATCCCACTTGCCAGCCATCTGAGTTAACAAGCTTGTTACCTTGATAGCCAGCTGTCTAGCCAGCTGTCTGTACTAGTTGATTTAACCAGCTAGCCAGCTCACTAGCCAGCTGACTCAATTAGATGAGTTAACTAGTGAGCCAACTGGCTAGCCACCTGACTTAACTAGCTGACTTATATAGCTTGCATGATTGCTAGCCAGCTGACTTAACTAGGTAGCCAGCACCCTTCACAGCTGACCTAATTATCTAGTTACGTAGCTAGTCAACTGTCTAGCCAGCTGAGTTAACTAGGTGATATTACTAGCTAGCCAGCTGGCTATCAGGCTGACATAACTGCCTAGTTACCTAGCTAGCCAGCTGGCTAGTGAGCTGACTTAACTAGGTTGTTTAACTAGCTAACTAACTGGTTAGCCAGCTGACCTAACTAGTTAGCTACCCAGCTAGGCAGCTGGTGAGGCAGCTGACTTAACTCACTGATTTAACAAGCTAGCAACTTGACTTAGCTAACTGACTTAACCAGCTAGATAGCTAGCCAGCTGTCATAGCTATCTGACTTAACTAGCTAGCTACCTAGCTAGCTATCTAGCTAGCCAGTTGACTTAACTAGCTGACTTAACTAGCTAACTAGCTGTTATGACTAGCTGACTTATATAGCTAACTTCCTGGCTAGCCAACTCACTTTACTAGCTGAAATAACAAGATAGCCTGATGATTAGCCATCTGACTTAACTAACATTTTACCTAACTAACCAGGTGGATAACCAACTGACTTAACGAGCTGACTTAACTAGCAAGCCATCTGGTTGCCAGGTCACTTAACTAGCTGACTTAACCAGCAAGTCAGCTGGCTAGACAGCTGCCTTAAATAGCTGGCTACCTATCTAGCCACCAGACTGGCTAGCTGACTTACCTAGCTGATTTAAGCTAGCAAACTGGCTAGCCAGCAAACTTAATTGGCTAGCTACCTACCTAGCCAGCAGGCAAGCTTGCTGACTTAACTAGCTGACTTGAACAGCTAGCCTGCTGACTAGCAAGCTGACTTATCTAGCTAGCTACCTACTTAGCCAGTTGGCTAGACAGCTGACTAAACTAGCTCACTTAACCAGTTACCCAGTTGGCTAGCCAGCTGACTTAACTCACTGACATCATTAGCTAGCCAGGTAGCTATCTAGCTGACTTAACTAGCTAGCTACCTATGTTTCCAGTTGGTTTGCCAGCTCTCTTAACTAGCTGAATTAACCAACTAGCCAGTTGGCTACCCAGCTGTCTTAAATGGCTCACTACCTAACTAGCCAGCTGGCTAGGCAGCTGACTTAACTAGCTGACTTAACTAGCACATTTCCTTGCAAGCCAGCTGACTTAGTTACCTAACTAGCTAGCTACCTAGCAAGCCAGCTGACTTAAGTAGTTAGCTAATTACCTAGCTACCTAGCTAACAAGCTGACTTAAATAGTTAGCTGCCTAGCTAACTAGCTGACTTAACCAGTTGGCTACATAGTTAGCTTACTTGTTATGAACATGCTAGCTCGCTAACTTAATCATCTGGCTTAACTCGTTAGCTAATGAGCTAGCTAGCTGATTCAACCAGCTGACTTAACTCGTTAGCTAACAAGCTAGCTAGCTGACTAATCCAGATGTCTTAACTGGTTAGCTAACTAGCTAGCTAGCATACACAAACAGCTGATTCAATCCATTTGCTAACAAGCTAGCCTGCTGACTCAACCAGCTGACTTAACACGTTAGTTAACTAGCTAACTACCTTACTCAACCTGCTGACTTAACCCATTAGCTAATTACCTAGCTAGCTGTCTTAAATCAGCTAACTAAATTAGAAAGCTGACTTAACTAGCTGACTTTGCTAGCTGACTTAAGTACTTAGCTAGCTGACTTAACTGGCTGACTTAAGTAGTTAGCCAGCTGATTTAACTAACCTGAATCAAACAGTTCGCTAAACATTTTGCTGGCTGAATAGCTAGCTGAGTTAATTAGTTAGCTAAATAGTTAGGTAGCAGACTTAAGTAGCTGACTTAAATAATTAGCTAAATAGTGAACTAGCTGTCTTAGCTAGCTAGCTAGTTAGCTAGCTGATTTAGCTGGCTGAGTAATCTAGTTGGCTAATCAGATACCAGCTGACATAATGAGTTAGTTAATGAGTTAGCTGTTTTAACTAATTGGCATACGTGTTAACAAGCTTTCTTAATTAGTTAGGAAATGAGTTAGCTAGGTGACTTAACTTGTTGGCTGACAATTTGACCGACTACTTATCTGGTTTAGCGTGTTGGCTGACTACTCGGTCGACATGTTAGCTGACATAACAAGTCGGCAAACTAGAGTGTTGACTAGTTAGCTGGGTTAATGAGTTGACAGATGAGTTGTCCCACAAGTAAGCTTGATTAACTCTTTGGCTGGCTATTTTGCTGACCTAAGCAGTTGGCTGACTAGTTGGCCGACTGGTTAGCTGTTCTAACTAGTCACCCCAGAATTTAGCTGACCTAACGTGTCAGCTGATAAG
>NW_007033923.1:4149-4634 GCF_000164805.1 Carlito syrichta
TAGTTGACTGACCAGCCGTCTAGCCAGCCAGCTTAAATAGCCATCTGACTGGCTGGACGGTCAAAGAGCCAGATGGCTTAACTAGCCAGTCACTCTGCTTGTCAGCCAGCAAGCCAACTGGCATAACTAGTGTGCCACCTACCTGACAAGCTTGCTTACCAGCCAGTCTATCTTGTCAGGCACTTAGCTACCTGTTGGCTAGCAAGCTGACTTAACCAGCTGGCTTAACTATATAGACTTCCGGCTAGCCTGCTGGCTTAACTAGCTAGCCACCTAGTTAACCAGCCAGCTAGCCAGCTCATTAACACACTGAATTAGCTAGCTAACCAGCCAGCTAGCCAGATGACTTAATTTCCTAGCTACCTTCCTAACCAGGTGACTTAACTGCCTGTCTTAACAAGGTATCCAGCTAGCTAGGCAGCTGATGAAACTAGTGAGCTACCTAGCTAGTAAGTTGACAAGCCAATTGAATTTAGTAGCTGAAT
>NW_007033924.1:0-1163 GCF_000164805.1 Carlito syrichta
CGAGATGCAAATCAAAACCACACTGAGATACCACCTAACTCCAGTCAGAATGGCAATTATCAACAACTCAAAAAATAACAGCTGCTGGGGAGGGTGTGGTGAAAAGGGAACACTTCTACACTGTTGGTGGGAGTGTAAACTAGTGCAACCTCTGTGGAAAGCAGTGTGGTGATTCCTAAAAGCTCTAAAAATCGACCTTCTGTATGACCCCGCAATCCCCCTACTGGGAATATACCCTGAAGACCTCAAGTCACTCTGTAAAAAAGATACCTGCACATGTATGTTTATCGCAGCATTGTTCACAATAGAAGAACCTGGAAACAACCATGCTGCCCATCAAAAGAGGAATGGATTAAAAAACTGTGGTACATATACACAATGGAATACTACACAGCCATAAAAAAGAACAAAATCATGAATTTCGTAGCAACCTGGATGGAACTAGAGTCTATAATACTGAGTGACCTCTCACAGACACAAAAATCCGAGTATCACATGTTTTCACTCATATAATCGACCTTGAACATCCAATGTAATACTATAAGAAAATAACTGATGGTACTGGGAAACTATGGGGGGAGGGGGATGGAATTAACAGTCACAAATATCTGTCTGGGAATGGGGAAACACCTCTTATCAACAGGGAGCCTGAATGAAATGTAACTGTACACTTAACCCTTAACTGTACCCCACAAATCATAATAAAAATACTGTTAAAAAAAAGAATTGCTTATCTTTATGAATGTTAAAAATTGAACTTCAGTTTCTTATGTCTTGTAGTGTTTCTGCAGATGTCTGCAGTGATTCTTATGGGTCTTCCCTGGTAGGTAGTCTGACCTTCTCTCTTACTGCCTTAAGGATTTTTTCTTTCATGCTAACTTTGTGGAGGTAGAGTATTATGTGTCTAGAAATTGATTTTATCATGTGATACCTTGTAGGGGTTCTGAGACTCTCTTGTGATTGAATGGTCACATCTCTTATGAGATGAGGAAAGTTTTCTTGGATGACTTCATAGAAGGCTTGTTCCATGGTGTTCTCAGTTTACCTCTCTACTTCAAGGACACTAGTCAGGCATAGATTTGGCTTCTTGACATAGTTCCACATCTCTTGGAGGCTTTGCTCCTTCTTTTTGAGATTTATTTTCTTGTTTTTAACAGATTGGG
>NW_007033925.1:0-1071 GCF_000164805.1 Carlito syrichta
CGACTGAAAATATTAGAAAACTGACTTAGCTAGCTGACTTAACTGGCAGACTTCCTAGATGGCTAGCAAACTTAGCTATGTGAATTAAAGTGTTAGTTAACTATTTAGCTAGCTCTATAGCTAGCTGACTTAATTAGTTAGCTAACTAGTCTGGAAGCAGACTTAAATAGCTGACTTAAAGTTAGCTAACAAGTGAGCAGCTGATTTTGCTAGCTTACTTACCTAGCTAGCTGGTTAGCCAGCAGACTTAGCTAATTGATTTAACTAGTTCACTAACGAGATAGATAGCTGACTTAATAATTTGGTTAACGAGCTAGAAAACTGTTTTAAATAGTTCATAAATGAGATAACTAGCTCAATTAACTAGTAGGTTAACAAGTTAGCTAAGTGACAACTTTTTGGTTGACGAGTTGGCCAACTTGTTAGCTGGTTTAATACATTAGCTGACTACTCGGCTGACTTGTTTGCTACCATAAAAATTTGGCCGTATAGACGGTCAACTATTTAGCTGGGTTAACTAGTTGACTGACGAGTTGCAACACTAATTAGTTCTGTTAACTAGTTGGTTGACTAATTTGCTGCCCTAACTAGTTGTTTGAGTAGTTGACCGACTAGTTAGCTGACCTAACTAGTCGATCAATTAGTTAGCTGACTAAAATTGTCGACAGACATTTGGCCTAATAGTTGGACGATTGGTTAACTAACTTAACTAGTTGGACGGCTAGTCAGCTGACTGGTAAGGTGACTTAACTAGTCAGTCAGCAAGAAAGATGCCAGGTTAGCTGAGTTAACTTGTCGACTGGCAAGTGAGCCAACTGATCAGCTGAATTAACTAGTTCACCAGTGAGTGAGCCGATTGGTCAGCTGTCTTAACTACACGGCCAGTAGGAGAGTAGAATGGTCAGTTGACTTAACTAGTCGAACAGAGTGGGAGATGACTGGTCAACTGAATTTAGTCAGCTGGAGAGTGAGCCGACTGGTCAGACTTAACTAGTCGGCTGGTGAGTGAGCTGACCAATGAGCCTACTTAACACATCAACTGGCGAGTGAGTTGACGTGTGAGCTGCTTTA
>NW_007033926.1:0-705 GCF_000164805.1 Carlito syrichta
ATAAGTCTTTCTTTTCAAAAGAAAAGAACTGCATAACTTTAAGGAACTTAAGTACTATAGAATTAGACAAGTTGTGAAGTTGAGACAGAAATGGAGATTTAACATTTCACTTGGTCCTGGGTTACATGCTTATCTTGGGACTACCCTCTGTGGTATGAAGGACACCGTGCTGTAATTGGGCAAGCCTTACATATAAAACTTTCCATGGAACTTTGAGCTTCGTGGAGTAAGAGCAAAAGAGAAAAAAGTTCTTCAAATGAAAATGTTCATAACATCAATAATGGTACCTGATCTCAAACCATGCAAAATGGGGACCAAAGGGAGGTCAAATGACCAATTTTATAGAGTTAAAGCTCTAATCTCTCTGAAGTGTAGGCTGGCCTTTCTACTTCAAATAAAAAGGAATAGGAATGAAGTAGAAATAACCATAAACAGTTCAATTTCTGCTACTTGGAAAACTACAAAAATGTTTCTGGGTTTCAGATTCCTGTTCTGAGGAATGGGTGATGATGGGGTAGAGTGGACACTTATTTGACTCTATCTACAGTTCTAAGTAGTGATCTTAGATGTATAATTGGAAGCCATAGTAAAACCTTATTTTTCATTCTTTTTATCTTATAGATGGGGAAACTGAGGCACAGAAGCATAGAAATTGATGTAGCTAAATGAACACATAGCTGATTATTTCCAACAGTGGTTAGGAAA
>NW_007033927.1:0-590 GCF_000164805.1 Carlito syrichta
ATTTTTGTTTTATTTGCATACATTTCATTTCACTTTTTACCAAAAAAAGTAAATATGCTCACTACAACCTTAAATTTACATAAAGGTAGGGTTATGGCCAATGACAAACATTAAATATACATTGCAAATTAATTAACTTTGAGTTGTCCTATCAAGAAACAGAGACCTGTGAAAAAAATACCTTGTGCAAATGTTGGATCTTAATACCAGCTACCAAACCAACAGGTTCAGCTTCAAAATAATCATTTTGCCTTATATCACTGAGCTGGATATCTTTGTTCTCTGTGCTTGATTTCCCATACCAATAGGATTTCTGAAAGAACATAAACATAATCATCATAATGTCTCTGAAAAATGAACTGCTCTTGAAACTTGAAAACTGTTGGCTGATTTCACTCTTGTTTTGAGATAAATAACCACAGATAACTTGAAAATAAATTTGGAAGCAACTCATCTATAATATGAATTCCTACAGAGTAACTACAGGACAAATGTACTATTTAAAAATCACTGGGCCCAGGCCCCCTCGGAGGTGGAAGGTGCTGCTCGCCCCGCGCCCTCCCCAGACCCGCGACGGCTCCCCTCTCCGG
>NW_007033928.1:0-558 GCF_000164805.1 Carlito syrichta
GCTCCAGACTTAAACACGGAGCCCAAGCTGACGCTGATCCTCGTAGAGCACGCCTCAGTTTCCGGAGACCTGACCCTTAACGAGATTTCATTCCATCCTCCCAATAATTCTGCAAGGTGTTGTTATTCCTATTTTGCCGCTGAAGAGACTGAAGCCCTGTGAGAAGAGATGGTTAATCTGAAGTCGCACCACAGCAAGGCGACCCTGCTGACCAGCATGTTCTTTTCTCCTACCACACGGCCTCATAGTGTCAACAAAGCGTGTACCTCTCTTCTCTCAATGCCTGACACTTTCTTTGGTTCTGAGCCCTTGTTTCCTTACTCCATACCTCTGATCCTTACCTCCCCCAACACACATACACACACACACACACACACACACCCTTCAGTGTGCTCGTCCAACGTTCACCTCATGGAGTTATGTAACCTCCTTCTTCAAGCAGTCTTCCAGGATATACTCTAGTACAGCCTTAGGCTGCCATGGCGCCTCCCATCTTTCTTTTTTTTTGAGTTGGAGTCTCACTCTGTCGCCCAGGCTGGAGAGCAGTGGCATGCTCAC
>NW_007033929.1:0-555 GCF_000164805.1 Carlito syrichta
CCAGTCTGGGTGACAGAGTGAGACTCCAACTCAAAAAACAAACAAACAAACAAACAAACATGCCATGGATCGCACTTGCATAATAAACAAGTGGCAGAATGATGATTTGTCCTATGATCTAGACAATTCATAAACTGCTCCTTTCAATCTACCTTGTCTCCATCTTATTATCATGATACCATAACAAGTAATGCCTTATTCTGATAATCTAGGTGCTTCAAAATACTGCAAAATTAGAATTCACTAGTTTTTAATCAATTAATTATCATTTCTTTTTAAAAGTTGAGACCAGCTAAGAGGCTATGAAAATGAACTATGAGAGAGATGTTACATTGGTGGCTCTGACCAGATTTGTGTCAGTAGAGGTAGTAAGAATGACTGGATTGGATTCCAGGCACATCTATTTTGAAGTTTGCCCCAGAAGGAATTTCTGTTGGATTACATATAAAGTATGAGAAAATAGAATCCTGTATCTGGGACAAAACAATCTATATGTTAATCTCCATCAAAGAAAATGGAGTTTCTTTAGCAGAGTGAAGTACAGTGGCACATATC
>NW_007033930.1:0-907 GCF_000164805.1 Carlito syrichta
AAAATCATTTCCTTAACCTGTTCCTATCATCCTAATAAGAGGAAGGGGGGTGGGAGATGACCTCTCCTTAAGGAAATTCAGATAGTTAACATAACCCTACAGGTTTCTCCAGCAGGGTGTGGTGTCCTACACCTTTCGTTCCAGCTACTTGCAAGAGTGAGATGGAGGGATCACCTGAGCCCAGCAGGTCGAATCTGCAGTGGGCTTGAAAGTGCCACTGCCCTTCAGCCTGAGCGACAGTGAGACTACAACTCAAAAAAAATGTATTGAAAACCAAGTATGGAGGCTCATGCCTGTAACTCCAGCACTTTGGGAGGCCAAGGTGGGAGGAGGATCACTTGAGGCGTACAAAATTACGTTAAAGCATTGCTGGCTCTTCTCCCAGATTATTAAGACCAGTCTGGGTAACATACCCAGGTGTGAAGGGACACGCTTAAAATCCTAGCTACTTGGGAGATTGAGGTGAGTTCATCTGAGCCCATAAGTCGAAGGTTACAGAGGGCTATGATCCTGCCACTGCTTGACTTGGAAGGCTGAGGTGGAAGGATCACCTAAGTCCAGCAGGTCGAGGCTACAGGGGCTGTAAGTGTGCTACTGCACTGCAGCCTAGGTGGTAAAGTGAGACCTGCCCCCCGCCAAAATCTATTTCTAGATTACTAAAAAAAATAGTACAGCAGTACTACAGCAGTATCTATCCAACTCAAGGCTTATCAGGGACACACTCTTGAACTCCAAATTTACTAGAAATGGGGGGAAAATAAAAAGGAAGTGTAAAACAAACTGAAGCTATTTCTAAGTTTCCTTCAAATTTATAGGATAAGACCAAAATAAAAACTGAAATAGTACCATGAAAAATGTTCTTAAACTTTTCAGCATGTTTAAGTGAAAGCATTCCTATTAAAAAAAA
>NW_007033931.1:0-554 GCF_000164805.1 Carlito syrichta
CATCCTATTAGTCACCAAGACTGCTAGTGTGTCTTGCAGAGGGAGAAAGCTTTAATTCACGCTTTTCTCTCAAATTCTGCTCTACATTTCCTTACCACTCTCTTCAGTCCTCTACCATCTCTCACTTAAACTTTTGTAATTACCTCACTCTAGGACAATGAATCTTCCATATTGCTGCTAGAGGGATCTTTACAAAAGATAAATTTGCTCTTATGATTCCCTTGATAAAAATAAATAAATAAATAAATAAATAAATAAAACAATGTAAGTGTTCAGCAATCTTCTATTGCCTTCAGGGAGAACTTCAAAACCTTGTGCAGGTCATAGAGCACTCCTTACTAGGTAGGGTGTCTGAGCTTATCTGCTTTTTGCTGCCTTTGCCCTCATTCCCTTATTCTTTAATTTTCTTTAAAAAAGAAAAAGAAAAAGGGAAAAATGTGTTCTTGTTTGTAAAGCCTTCCCTCTCTATCCCATAGGCAGAAGTAGATAAGACCCTGAATTATAATACCTTTCTCTTTGTATGAATACCTTTGTATAATACCTTTCTCTTTATA
>NW_007033932.1:0-761 GCF_000164805.1 Carlito syrichta
AAATCTGTTCAATTGCCTTTATCTCAACACCACCAGCCTAGACCACTAATATATCCCTTCTGCACAACTGCAATCATCTCATGTTTGCCTCCCTGTCTACACTCTTGTCAACCATTTCTGCACTTCAGGCATTCTAAGGGCATTTTTTTCATTTTTAACACCTCTGAACTTGGAATGTTTTTTACAATCAGATGATGGCACATTAAAATTGCACTCATCCTTTTTTTCTTCTCTGTTCTTTTTCTTTCAAATTTTAATATTTCAAAAAGAGGAGTGGATAGTATAATCAATAGTGTCTTAGTTTTGATGAAATATGTGGTATATATTCTCCACACATGTAAAAGAATAAAATATTTAAAATTCAAATCAAATCATACTACTCTTTCATCAAAACTGTTCCAGCAGATTTCCACAGCTCTGAGAAAAATACTTATATGTAATCTCCTTAGCACACCCTATAACACCCTTTATTATCTGTCCTCTGTCTAATTTTCTAACTTTATCTTCTTCCATACACCAACACAGTGTTCATGATTCAGTTACACGGGTATTTGTTCAGTTCCATGGAACATGCCAAGCCCATTCTGTCCTTGGGGAGTCACTCTTTCTGCTTTTGTATCATTTTATGTCTGACTTGTTCATATCAGCCATGTTCCAATGTCCAATGGCCTCCTTGGCCACGTGTTTAGTGTAGCCATTTTACATCATTCATCTCCTAGCAAAGATTATTTTCTGAACAGTACTTAATCCTTTAATAAATT
>NW_007033933.1:0-851 GCF_000164805.1 Carlito syrichta
ATATTACCATTTTTGTTCTGCCAGGGAGAAACCTATTAACACTTTAGGATGTGATGAACTGCATTCATGTGCCCCAAAATGTCCACGATGGTTATTTTTCACAGTTTTGTTTCCACTAGTCACAGGGGAAAGCCATTGACTGAGTATCCAAGGATATACCACATTGATCTTCTCTGACTAAAACTGAAGGCTGGACCTTGTGGCTCACGCCTGCAATTCCAGCACTTGGGAGGCTAAAGTAGAGAATCACTTGAGGCCAGGAGTTTGAGGTCGGCCTGAGCTACATAGTAAGACACCTGTCTCTCCAAAAATACAAATTAAAAATTGTAAAAAAATTAGCTGGTGTGGGGATGCATGCCTGCAGTCCCAATTACTTAGGAGGCTGAGGCGAGAGGATCCCTTGAGCCCAGGAGTTCAAGGCTATGGTGAGATATGATTGCACCACTGCACTCCACCCTGGGTGACAGAGTACATCCTCATCTCTAAAAAAAAAAAAAGAAAGAAAAAGAAAAGAAAATTGAAAACTAATAAAACATACAGAAGGCACCAGATGATGTCCAAGAGGTAAATCAAGGCAAAGTAAAGGTGCTTGACCTAGGGGGTATTACTCACAGTCGTGGTCAAGTACTTAGGAACCTACACTGGGAATTCTGGCATTGTCTGCGTCTCAAGGCTGGAGACAATGATGGCCATAACTCATCTAAAGCTATCCTTCTGGGGATGTGGGAACTATCGTATCCCACGAAAAGGTCCCTGCACCTGTGTTTCTGCCCAGGTAAATCAGGAATGAGAGAAGAGGTGGGGCCATTCCTGAGAATGGTCAGGACCATGGACATATGAGGGGGCCCCCC
>NW_007033934.1:0-542 GCF_000164805.1 Carlito syrichta
GGCACTTACCACCAATGGGACTGGACTGGAAGTTGCTCTGGGTGTCAGTGAGGGTTGAGTGAATTGGGAGCCTATGACATTTCAGTAATTTACTATAGTAAATTGTATAAATACTGTGCACTGAGGCTTCACTAAAGCTATACAAATATTTTTCTTTCTTCAATCATAAATTAATATTAGTTTACCGTAAATTTCTACTTCATAAATTGTATATATAATTTATTGGTTCTTTTACTTATTTATTTGTTTGTTTGTTTATTTATTTATTTATTTATTTAGAGTTGGATTCGCACTCTGTCGACCAGGCTGGAGTTCAGTGGCACGCTTCTGACCACCACAGCCTCGACCTGCTGAGCTCTGGCGATCCTTCCACCTCAGCCTTTCAAATAGTTGGAACTACAGGCGCACGCTACCACATCAGCTAATTTTTTATTTATTGTAGAGATGAGGTCTCGCAAAGTTGTCTGGGCAGGTCTCGAACTCGCATGCTCAGGCAATCCACTCACCTCAGCCTCACAAAGCAGGGGTTATAGGCTGAGTCA
>NW_007033935.1:0-538 GCF_000164805.1 Carlito syrichta
AGTTGCCTAACCAGCTTGCTAGATAGTTTAAGTCTGCTGGTTAAGTCAGCTGGAAACCAGCGGGCTAGCTAGTTAAGTCAGCTCATTAAGTCAGTTGGCTATCCAATTCGTTTGTTAGTTAAAAAGCTAGTTAATGCAGATGGCTATCGATCAGGCCAGCTAGTTATTTCAGCTAGATATATCAGCAGGTTAGCTAGGAAGCTAGCTATATATGTCAGCCAGTTATGCCAGCTAGCTATCTAGTTAAATTAGCTAGTTATGTCAGTTGACTAGCTAGATAGCTAGCTAGGTAGCTAGTTACTTAAGACAAGTAGTCAAGCCAGCTAACTAGGTAGCTAGCTTGTTAAGTCAGCCAGTGAAGTCAGTTTGCTAGCTAGTTAACTCATCGAGCTAAGTCAGCTGGCTATCCAGTTGACTCTGTGGGCAGCTAGCTAGTTAAGTCAGCTGGCTAGCCAGTTAACCACCTAGTTAAGTAATCTAAGTCATTCCACTAGCCAGCTGGTTAGGTATGTAGCTAGGTAAAGTCAGCTGGCAATCC
>NW_007033936.1:0-695 GCF_000164805.1 Carlito syrichta
AGCTCAGACAATTCACTTGCCTCGGCCTCCCAAAGTGCTGGGATTACAGGCTGAGCCACCAAGCTCCATCTTAAACTATTTTTAAATTTATTATTTAGTAGTGTTAAGTAGTCTCCCAAATCTTTCCATCTTGTAAAACTGAAACTCTTATCTGTTAAACAACTCCCCATTCCACCCATTAGCCCCTGGTAGCCACTAAATTTTCTATCTCTGTGAATTTGACTACTCTAGGTACCTTATGTAATTTCCTTCCTTTTTAAGGCTGAATAATATTTTATTATATGTAGCATTCACTAGTGAACCCATCTGAGCTGGGGTGCTTTCTGTTTTGGAAGGTTATTAATTTTCTTTAATAGATATAGGCATATTTAGATTGTCTATTTCTTCTTGTGTAAGTATTAGCAGATTATATCTTTCAAGGAATCGGCCAACCAAATTTTGCGGGAATGTGTTATTAAATTTGCGAGCATAGAATTGTTCACAGTATTCTTTTATTAACCTTTTAATGTCCATGGGATCTGTAGTGATGTCTCCTCTTTCACTTCCAATAACAGTAATTTGTATCTTCTTTTTCTTAGTTAACCTGGCTCAGGTTTATTGATTTTATTGATTTTTTTTAAAAACCAGCTTTTGGTATCATTGACTTTTCTCTGTTGATTTCGTGTTTCCAATTTCATTCTTTTGCTTGTAGATAC
>NW_007033937.1:0-939 GCF_000164805.1 Carlito syrichta
CTTCTGGGGACTTTGCATTGTTTGTATTCCAAAGTCAATTTTCTCAGTGTCTGCTCTCCCAGGCGTCTGGGAGAAACCCATACTCTTCTTTTGGTTTTTCTTCATTTCTGTAGATTTTTCTCCCTTTACCCCTTTCCCTCCCCCTCTTCAATTCTGTTTTTGAGGGAAGGTGGGGTTGCTTTTATTTCTCTTCTGCAATGACCTGTTCTTCCTTATGAGGGTCTTCTGGTTTTGTTCACTTTTCCCTCTGTTTTACAGTCTGTCTATTCAGCAGTTTGCAGTCTTGGTCCCTCTGAGACGTCCAGTGGAAGGTTGCCAACATACACCACTGCTTCTCTTCTCTTGAATCATGCTGCAGCAGTTTTCCAGCAGGACCTCCTCCTCTCCACCTGCGCGTCGGCCCAGCACGTCCACCCAGCCGCCACTCCGCCGAGCCTTCCACGAAGGCTTTTAAAAGTACCTATTAATTCAGCTGCACAACTGCATGATGCTTGTGGTCAAAGAAATAAACAAAATCCCTTCCCAGTTCCTGCAAAACAGGTTTCATCTTAAAGTGAACCACAATTCTAATGTCAATTCTGATCTGACACTTGGCTTCTTCTCTGTAAAGCTGGGCACACTTGGCATCCCCATATCAGATTCCCCCTTCCCGGGCACTAGGACTTCTGCTGAAGAGGACTCTAAGTTGTAACTTACTACTAGAAATGTAATGTCAAGTCATCCTTGGTTCTAGTCTTGTAATTGAGGCCTGGTAAATATACAAAAATAAGATATAAACATTATAAGAAAGGAGCAATGTTTGCTATGGGCATAGATGCAAAATAATCTTCAACAAAATAGTAGCCTATCAAATCCAACAATATATAAAAGAAAAAATCTTTCTGGAGCCTTCAGAGTGATGCTGATATCGTCAGAATCGTGGTTTTAGGATTTTGGAGA
>NW_007033938.1:0-653 GCF_000164805.1 Carlito syrichta
AGCTGGGTGAACCCAAGGATGTAAATCCTGCAAATACGGAAGGCCAACGGTACTCCTAGACTTCAAAAAATACAGAATTAACCAGATTTTCAGATAAGCCTAATTAGCAATTAGGTGATTCACTGCAAGAAAAAGATTTACTTTATTCTAATAGCATCACCTTTCAGAATAAGTCCCTTATCTTTCCCAACCAAAGAATGTTAATTTACACACCACAAAATGCTTTAATCCAATTTTCAATCTTTAAAAATGTGCTATTTTTATCAACAATTTAAATTAGAAATGGTCCCCATAGCTTGGTGGAAATGAGTACTGAATTTTCATTTTAGACATCTGGGCTTAATGTTTGGTTCTGCCTCTTAAAACTGAGCACGTTTTTGATACTTTCTGTGTCTCAGTTTCCTCAACTGCTCGCTGACAGAGAGTTAAATTACACAACACTAAGTCTATGGAAAATAGCTTTTTAAAAACACAAACATCAGCCTGTAATCCTGCGCCTTTGGGAAGCTGAGGTGAGTGAACTGCCTGAGCCCGCGGGTTCGAGACCCGCCTGGGCAGCGAGACCTCATCTCTACAATAAATTAAAAAATCAACCGGGCGTGGTGGCGCATGCCTGTAATTCCGGCTACTCAGAAGGCTGAGGCGGAAGGATG
>NW_007033939.1:0-538 GCF_000164805.1 Carlito syrichta
CAAAAAAAAAAAAAAAAAAAAATGAGGATGACAGTGCCACCTCGAGTGTTGATAGGAGGAGCTCATGAAAGTGTGTTTGTTAGAGAATGTTGTGAACCGTGAAGCAAATTATGAAACACACCAGAGGTGTTGTTCATATGCACACCTGGGGCCACCTGTGATTGCACTCCCAGAACACAGAGTTCGGACACTCCCACACAGATCCCTTGGTGTTCTGGGAGTCTTGATGCCATCGCACCCCAGGGAGCTGAAGTTTGGCCCTGTCAGAGTGTCTGCCTGGTCCCAATGACAGGAGGCGCGACCCTGGCACCTGAGGCCTCAGCGGAGGAGCAGATCCAGGAGCCTGTGGGCATTAGGAGGGGCAGATGCTGACAGGTGCAGGGAGAAAAGCCACTGGGCACCCATCACCTGAGACTCAAGGAGGAAGAGGGCGTGGCAGTCCTGGAAGACCATCAACAGCAATCCCAGGGAGAAAGGCAGAGGCAGGGCAGGGCGGGGAGGCGCTGTCAGGAAGGCTCGGCCTGAAGGCTCGGGTTGA
>NW_007033940.1:0-567 GCF_000164805.1 Carlito syrichta
CAATCCTTCAGCCCCAAAATGTGCCACTGTGTCTGGCTCTGAAATACATTTTCTCTCATCCTCAGTAGGTATTCGGTTCCTTCCTCAATATATATTCTCTAGAAGGAATGACTTCAGTCTCTGGGTGAGGGTGAAGGTGAAATGGAGACTGCATTATTTAGTATTTTCCCCTTTTACTTGCAATGCACTCACTTTGAGAAACATAATAGCAGTTACTACAGCTATCATCAAGGGGGTACAGGGTACTTACTGCCTTTATCTAGTTTAAGGATGACAAGGCTGAAAGGACAGAGAAAAGAACCAAAGAGAAAGCGGCTTATTATTTGACTTTTCCTGTCTATGTCCCAAGATAAGACTTCAGTCCTTGATTGTTATTGTAATATTCTTTTACTTGTAACTATCACAAAAGTTAGCATGGTAGCTTGCACCCCATAACAATTGAGATGTTTGTAATCTAAAAAACTTAGATTTCCGTAAATGTCACCAAGGTCAGAACTTACACTTTCATCTAAATATTCTTTATTGTTTGTGACTTGGAAATGAAGAGGATATAATGTGTTCTCTCAA
>NW_007033941.1:0-535 GCF_000164805.1 Carlito syrichta
ATTACAGGTGTCAGCCACCACACTCAGCCCCACTTTTCTTTTTAATTTTGGAGAGGCAGACAGCATCACTCTAGCACTGTTGACTCTACTGTGCTTCCTACAATCACCAGAAGAACCATCACATAGTCCAGGCAGGGTTCTCATGGTTGCCAGCAACAGAAATGAACTCTGGCTAACTGACATGGAAGACGAATGTATCGGTTACACGGGGCGGTGGGGCGGCGGGGGGTGGTTCAGAATCAACCAGAAGGCTGGAGGACAGGTCCAGATCACAGAGAAGAACCAGAGAATTCTGATGGCCATGGATGCATCAGAGAGCACAACCCAGGTCAGCCCTGGGTCAGGGCCTGGTATTGGGTACATTTTCTTAACTATTTCTACACTTTGTGACTGTCCTTGAGGTTCAAAGTTGAGGGTGGAGCTTCTGATGGGCTCACCTGGGTCATGTGCTAGTGCCCTGTGGCCAGAAGGCAGGACCTGGGAGGACCTTCTCCTGTAGCTTCTGCAGTTATAGCAGGGCTTGGTCCCATCCCTC
>NW_007033942.1:0-694 GCF_000164805.1 Carlito syrichta
AAAATGAGTATGATATAGTACATGATTCACAGAATTACCATAAGGATCAAGTGAAATTTAACATATGAATTACTTAGCACCTTGCCTGGCATAAATAATCCATACAAAATATGATCTAAATGTCATTATCAATATAAGAGAAAGATTGCCAGCACTTTGCTGATATGAAGTTGTTTATTAAGAGTTGAAATACAAAATACTACTTTAAAAGTTATAGTACATTCATTGGGGAAGTTAACATACAAGCATAAAACAATTGAATTTTCAGATAATATTTGGAGTAACATAGTGAGTAGGGCATAAAAAGTAGTTAATAAATGTTTATTGAGAATTGATAGGATTAAAGACAAGAAACTTTGTTGGGCAGATTAACCATTGCTATTTAAACTTCGTATTGCACACTATTTGCTGTCTACACTTTGGTTTAACTTTCATTTCAGTTAGGTTGAAAAGACCAAATGAGTGTGGCAGCAATGTTTAGTGCAAGGAGAACCACAGTCAGAGCATCAGCTGAACTGAGACAGATCGTGGCCTTGAGGAAGCAGATGAACACAGACGAATTCTGTGTAATGAGAATCTGCAGAGCATAAGGTTGAGACACGCACTGAATACAAGCTGTGAGAAATGAACAAGGAGTTACAAACACTAAAAGAAATCTCTAGCCCTCCTATGATGATTTCAATCTTGACTAAGC
>NW_007033943.1:0-530 GCF_000164805.1 Carlito syrichta
ACTACTCAGCAGCAAATACCAGCCTTCCACGGCAACACTATCTTTGTGCAACTTTCCTGTATATATTACTTCTTTTTTATTAAGTGGTATTAGATTAAAAAACAAACACAAAGAACCAAGATAAATTGCTGATGAATCAAATGTGGGATGTGAGAGGAAAAAAAGGAAAACTGAGGTTTTGGGCATGAGTAACTAGAGAATGGAGAACACTTCCTGAGACGAGGGAAGAGTAAGTTCAGGGAAAAGATGAGTCCAACCTGGGCTGGGCACAGTGGACCATGTCTGTAATTCCAGCACTTTGGGAGGCCGAGGCAGGAGGATCCCTTGAGCCCAGGAGTTTGAGACCAACCTAGGCAACATAACGAGACCTCATCTCTACAAAAAAATTAGCCAGGCATTGTGATGCACAGCTGTAGTTTCAGGTACTTGGGAGACTGAGGCAGAAGGATAGCTTCAGCCCAGGATGTTGAGGCTGCGATGAGCCGTGATTGCCACTGTACTACAGTGGCAATCACGGCTGACAGAGTGAG
>NW_007033943.1:1231-16102 GCF_000164805.1 Carlito syrichta
CCTCTTCCTGCCCACAGAAGTGGGAAACATCAGAAGTTTAAAAAAGACCCACTACACTACACAGTATTCCATATGACAGGATGACACTGGAAGTTTACTGCACAGAGAGAAGGAAACAAGGAAACTGAGGGTACAAAAAGAAGAGGACAGCCCCCTTCACTGAACCACAAGCACTCAGAAGGTCTAGCCATAGTCCACCTCTCTGTCTCCAGACCCCATCACAGGACTGGCACAGTGCTGGTGTCCATAAACGTTGTTAAACTCAGTCAGACCTGTGCCCACTGGTATCAAAGAGCCATATCAGAAGCAGGTCTATCCAAGGATACTTTTGTGTCACCATCTTTCTGCCAGTGCTGCCTACATCCATCCTCCTTTCAGAGTTCCTTCTCTCCCAGCTTATGTCCCATGCTCTTGTTTTCTTCCTGCCTCTCCAGTTCTTTCTTCTCAGTGCCTTTTAGGATCTCTCCTCCAGCCACCTTTTAAACATCAGCATTCTGGAGGACACTTTCCTTGCCCTTCCCATCTGGCACACTCTCCCATGCTCGTTCTCCCCATGATTCTGTGTGCTGCTGCTGACTCAAGATCTCTCCTAGTTGAACTCTGCACCAGCACATCTTACTTCTTACTGCTCAGCCCACTTTGGCAACCCATAGTCACCTCAGACTTAGCCTGTCCACACTTTTC
This sequence comes from Carlito syrichta, assembly GCF_000164805.1. Classification (NCBI taxonomy): domain Eukaryota; kingdom Metazoa; phylum Chordata; class Mammalia; order Primates; family Tarsiidae; genus Carlito; species Carlito syrichta. The sequence goes on from NW_007033943.1 coordinate 1,916, forward strand.
TCCTCACATGGGCTCCTCCTTGTATGTGTCTCACCCCAGTGAAGGGCACTGTCCACCTGCCCCCCACATGAGAGACCTGGCTGGCACACTGACTTTCTCCCGCTTTCATGCCCCAGGCTCCAAGCCATCTCCCAATACAGCTTAGATTTCTCCCAAATGACCCATCATCTTTATTACTTTACTACAGCTTTCTTTGGACCATTCTTCACCTGGGTCACTGTATGAAGCACAGAATTCCACTGTACTCTGACTCCGTTTCAGAGCAACTCACCTCTCCACTTTCCACACTGCTGCTAGAACCCCAATCTGACTAACTTACTCTCTGCCTTTCCTGTTCTCCTGCCACTCTTTATGCACATCCTATCCTCCAATCCATTGTCTCTTCTCTTTACCTAGAAACCAGTTGTCTCCTTTGCCTAGAAAACTGTCTCTGTGTGGATACTCCCTAGCAATCACCTCAGCTGTTTCTTCCTCTGTGAAGCATGTCCTTATCTGAAGTGTGTGCTCCTCCTAGGCTCCCACAGCCCATCTGCTTCCTGCTGGGAGAGCATTAGCCCTGCACTCTTGCGGTTCCCTGTTTTTCTATCTATGACCAGACAGAGAGCAGGACCATGTCTGGTTCACCACGGCAACCTCAGCCCTGAATGCTCTACTCCCTGGTTCTGTGGGAAGCTCCCAAGAGAACTGGCACAGGCCTTGTGTGTCACAGTGTTGGTGACGACAGGAGCAGCTCACCAGGCTCATTCTGAGGAAGAGGTTGAATCAATGGATATAGTCTCCATCTATTTACCTGCCAGTTGTGCCTTGGTTCAAGGCAAATTTTATGTAGAATATAAAATGCTATTACAGAAAAAGTGTCATGAGGTTTTACTTAGGATTTTCAATGTCATAATTTTAAATTTCACAACAGATATCTAAGTTCATTTATCAAATTAGTAATATAATCGCATTATAAGGTATTATACATATACTGTATCATCACATTGTATAATTACATAAAAATAGACAAGTTAGTCAATAGAATCCAGAATCCAGAAATGGACCTACACATTTTTGGTTAATTGATTTTTGACAAAGGTGCAAAGGCAGTTCAATGGAGATGAGAGTCTTTTCAATAAATGGTGCTGGAATAATTAAATAACTATATGCAAAAAGAAGAACCTTGATCCATACCTCACTTCAGATGAAAAATTCATTAAAAGTGAATCGTAAAACCTGAAACTAAAACTTTTACAAGAAAGCATAGGAGATATTTATGAGCTTGAATTGGCAAAAATTTCTCAGATATGGCACCAAAAGCACAATCCATAAAAGAAAAAAATTAATAAATTGAACATCAGCTCTAAAAACTACTCTTTGAAAGATTGTTAAGAGAATGAAAAGGCAAGGTAGAAGCAAAAATATCTGCAAATCATATGGCTGATAAAGAAGTAGTATCCAGAAAATATAAGGAACTCTCAAAACTTAATAAGAAAATAAAAACCCAGTTAAAAAGAGGGCAAAACACTTATTGGGATATTTCACCAAAGAAGATATATGGATGGTAAATAAGCATATGAAAAATTGTTCCACGTCATTAGCCATTAGGACAATGCAAATTAAAATCACAATGAGATACCAGCACATGGGTATTAAATGGCTAACATGAAAACAATTGACTGCTGGGTGGGGCACGGTGACTCAAATCTGTAATCCCAGCACTTTGGGAGGCCTTGGTGAGGGGATTACTTGAGCCCGAGGGTTTGTGATCAGCCTGGGCAACATGGTGAGACCTTGTCTCTACAGTTAATAAAAAAAATTAGCTGGGTGTGGTAGCGCACATGTGTAGTTCTGGCTACTTGAATGCTGAGGCAGAAAGATCTCTGGAGCCCAGCAGGTTGACGCAGGGGTGGCCATGAGCATGCCACTGCACTCCAGCCTGGGTGACAGAGTGAGATTCCCACTTAGAAAAAAAAAAGAAAACAATTGAGTGCAGTCAGGATTGGCAAGGATGTGCAGGAAATGAGCTGCTGGTGGAAGTGTAAATTGGTATAATCATGCTAGAAAACAGTTTGGCAGTTTCTCAAAAAGCTAAACATACACTTACCACATGGTCCAACCATTCCACTCCTAGGAATGGATGTAAAAGAAACAAAAGCATATGTCCCCACAAAGACTTATACACAGATATTCCTAGCAGTGTTATTTGTATTATCTCAAAACTGGAAATAACTCAAATGTCCATTGTGGTGATTTTAAAATATGTCAGCGAGTTTCTTGATATTCCTTCCTCGAAGCTGTGGAGATTTTTCTTCTTCCTTGAATGTAGCTTAGACTTAGTATTCATGTCAATTGAACAGAATATGACAGAAATGGAGGTGTGTAACTTCTGAGACTAGGTCAAGAAAGGCATTGCAACTCCCTTGTTGCTCCTTCTTGTGTCACTTACTTTGGGGAAAGCCAGCTGCCATGTCCTGAGGACATTCAGACAGCCCAATGGAGAGATCCCCATGGTGAGGAACAAAGTCCTCTGCCAAGAACCCTGTGAGTGTGTAGTGGCCGAAAGTTCAATCCGAGAGACCACCAAGAGCCAATTCCGATGAAAGTTCAAGAGGGTCTTTATTTACAAGCTCAAGCCTGGACCTCTGTCGACAACCGACACAGCGGAGTACATTCAGAGGCCCTGACTTCCTTAAGCAGATGCCTTTTATGCTTTTACACAAAGGGAGGAGGAGTTCCGGGGGACTTTCCAGTTGTGTTACCATTTAATTGGGTAGTAACCTCTGGTGGTCAGCTTAATCGTGAAGGATTGGCTAGCCTGACTCGGGCTGACCTTGGTCCACTAGCTAGGGAAGTTGCAGAGACATCTAGAAACTTAGGTGATTACCCCCTGGCACCTGATTGGATGTTGCTAAGGGGAAAGTGAGATAAGGGAAGGGGTGAAGCTTGTAACCGGAGCTTTGCAGTTTTTTCCCATAACTAAACTTTAAACAGTTACAGGTTATGTTTTAAGACAGAAAACTAAAAATGGCTGTGCTATTGTCCACAAGCCAATTACATATTTATTGGGTTATAGCATGCTCTTAACCTAAGTCTATGGTATATTCTATTACTGTCCTCTCAAGTGTGCTATCTTGGAAGCAGTCTCGAATATAGCCCAGTCCAGCTTTCAGATGACTGGCCTCTAGTGACATCTTGACCGCAAACTCACAAAATCTAATTCTTTGAATTAGAACCACCCTGGTTCAGAGCCACATCTGAATTTCTGACCCACAGAAACTATAAGATAATAAATGTTGTTTTAGACTGCTAAAGTTTGGGATAATTTGTTGCACCGTAATAGATAACTAATATGTCCATCAATAGGTCAATGAATAAAGAGTCATATCTATATAATAAAAAACAATGAGCTGTTGTTACACATGCTAACAACATGAATGAATTAAAAATAAGTATGCTGAGAGAAAGAAGACAAAAAGAATTTAGTATAATATGTGATTTTATTTGTATAAAATTCTAGAAAATACAGTCCAACCTATAGCAACCGAAAACAGATCAGTGGTTACCTGAGGATGGAGAACAGTTATGAAGGGGCAAAAGGCAACTTGGGGTAACAGCTATGTCCATTTGTCATCTTGATAATAGTGATAATTTCATGGGTGCATGCACATGTCAAAATTTATCAAAGTGTACACTAAATATGTACAGTTTATTGCATGTCAGTTATACCTCAATACAACTATTTTTTAAAAACTTTGGGCCGGTGCAGTGGGTCACGCCTGCAATCCCAGCATTTTGAGAAGCCAGGCTCAGGAGTTCAAGATCAGCCTGGGCAACGCAGTGAGACCTAGTCTTTACAAAAAGAAAAAAAAAGTTAGCTGGGCATGGTGGCACATGCCTGTAGTCCCAGCTACTTGGGAGACTGAGATGGGAGGATAGCTTGAGCCCAGAAGGCCAAGGCTCTGGACTGTGATTATGTCACTGCACTCCAGCCTTTGTAATAGAGTAAGACCCTGACTCAAAAAAAAAAAAAAGAAAAAGAAAAACAAAACAAAACAGACAACAACAAAAAAACTTAGAAAACAAAAGTAGAAACCATTCACCCCAGAGCTACATTAACCCTTAATGCATTTTCTTCCCGTCCTATTTTTACATTTTCACAAAGTTATGATCGTGGTGTAAGTATATGTGTATAAAGTTGTATATGCTGTTTGTCAATGTATAATACTACAAGAATAAGAAGAATATAATCATGATATAGAGGACATCACAAAAGCCTAATGGATACTAGGTATAGTTGTCTGCTAATAATATGCTTCAAGTCTAAGAAACACTTATTTTTTTTAGCAGTTTGACATTTTTGAATTTGAGATGTATCTTGTAAATATAGTAGGCAGCTTTCATTTTTTTCCTTGTGGTCCTTTAAAATAGTGTATCTTATTATTTTGCAAGAAAAAAGGTACATCTTTTATTCAGTGACATCCTAGATTCAATGAAATATGGTAAGTTTTAAAATCTAGGTAAAGAGAACACTTTTCTAACTGAAAATAAATTTCTAAAATACTCCCAAGAAATGAAAGAAAAGTTGATTGAGTCAGTAAGTATAAGAGATACTGGAAAGTTGGGTTTTTTTGTTTTGTTTTGTTTGGAATTGGAGTCTCACTCCTTCACCCAGGCTGAAGTGCACTCTCACAACCACCCCAGCATCGAACTTCTGGGTTCCAGTGATCCTTCCACCTCAGCCTTCCGAGTAACCAGAACAACAGATGTGCGCTACCACGCCCAGCTGTTTTTAATTTTTATTGGAGAGACAAGGTCTCATCAAGTTGCCTGGGCTGGTCTTGAACTGGCAAACTCAGGCAATCCACTCACCTCAGCCTCCAAAAGTACTGGGATTACAGGTTGAACCACCGAGCCTGGCCTAACAGTCTAGGAAAGTTGTTAAAGAATTAGTCTATGTGAAAGGCTCCCTACACTAATGGATTTGGGAACAACGACAATCCAACATTACTGTAGGATCTAAGAAAAAGTTTGAACAAATGGAGAAATGTGCTATGTTCCTCAATAGGAAGACTTCATCTTGCAAAGATGTGTATTTCTCCTCAGGTGAAATAAATAAGTTTAATGTAATTCCAGTCAGCATCTCAATTATTTTCTCATTATGTCTGGCACATAATAGGCACTCCATAAACATTTCCTGAGTGATTAGATGTATGATTTGCCAGAATTTTTTTTTAAAGATTTGTTATGAAACATGATTGTTTCTTTAACATTATAATATATGACAAATCTACAATAATTAAAACATGATGCTGGTACAATAATAGACAAATCATTCAATGCAACAGAATAAAGCCCAGATATAGACTCAAGTATTTATAAAATGTATATGATAAAAATGGAATTTTAAATCTATTGAGAAATGGTAGAGATTTTAAAAACTATGGTTGGCATCTCAAAAATCATCCACCATGACCAAGTAGGCTTTATCCCCAGGATGCAGGGCTGATTCAACTTTCACAAAACCATAAATGTAATTAAATACATCAACAGATGTAAAAGCAAGAAACATTATCTCATTAGATGCAGAAAAAACTTTTGATAAAATCCAACATCCCTTCTTGATAAAGACCCTCAAACACCTAGGTATTGAAGGATCATACCTCAAAATAGAAAGTGCCATTTATAATAAACCCACAGCTAACATATTGCTAAATGGACAGAAAGAGGAAACATTTCCCCTGAAAACTGGAACAAGACGAGGCTGCCCACTCTCACCCCTCTTGTTCAACATTGTGTTGGAAGTCCTAGCTAGGACAATTAGACAAGAGAAGGACATCAAGAGTATCCAAATAGGAAAAGATGAATTCAAGTTATGCCTCTTTGCTGATGATATGACCCTATACCTTGAAATTCCAAGAGAACCTGTCAAAAAGCTGCCTACACTGATAAAGGACTGTGGCAAAGTCTTAGGGTACAAAGTAAACATGCAAAAGACAGTTGCATTCCTATACAACAACAAGAAGCAGGCAGAGACCCAAATTAAAAGCATAATCCCATTCATAATAGCCACAAAAAGAATTGAAATACCTCAGCATCTTCCTAACCAAAGAAGTGAAAGACCTTTACAATGAGAACCACAAAACACTGCTCAAAGAAATCCAAGAAGACGCAAACAAATGGAAAACTATTCCATGCTCATGGATAGGAAGAATCAATATTGTTAAGATGTCCATCCTACCAAAGGCAATCTATAGATTCAATGCAAAACCCAGTAAGTTACCAACATCATTCTTCTAAGACCTGGAAATGACAATACAGAAATTCATATGGAAACATAAACAAACATGAATAGTCAAAAAAATCCTCAGCAAAAGAAACAAAGCAGGAGGTATCACACTTCCAGTCTTCAAACTTTACTGTAAGCCTACAGTAATCAAAACAGCTGGGTATTGGTACAAGAATAGGTACATAGACCAATGGAACAGGATAGAGATTCCAGAAGCAAAACCTCAATTTCTCAACCAATTCATCTTTGTCAAAGGCTCCAACAACAACCTCTGGGGAGAGGAGAACCTATTCAGTAAATGGTGCTGGGAAAACTGACTGATCACATGCAGAAAACTGAAACAGGACCCCTACCTATCACCATAAACAAAAACTAACTCTAAATGGATCAAAGACCTAAACATAAAACCTCAAACTATAAGAATCTTAGAAAATGCAAGAGACACCCATATGGGAATTGGAACTGTCAACCAATTCCTATTCTGAATCCTAAATGCCCATACCTTAGGAAATAAGATAGACAAGTGGGACCTCATCAAGCTAATGAGCTTCTGCAGAGCAAAAGAAGCCATCAAGAGAGCAGGAAAGCTGGGCTCGCTGGCTCAGCCTGAAATCCTACACTTTGGGAGACTGAGGTGAGTGGATTGCCTGAGCCCACGGGTTTGAGACCCGCCTAGGCAACTTGGTGAGACCTCATCTCTACAACAAATCAAAAAATTAGCCAGGCGTGGTAGTGCATGCCTGTAATTCCGGCTACTTGGAAGGCTGAGGCAGAAGGATCGCCGGAGCCCAGCAGGTTGAGGCTGCGGTGGCCGGGAGCAGCCACTGCACTCCAGTCTGGGTGACAGAGTGAGACTCCAACTCAAAAAAAAAAGAGCAGGAAGACAGACCACAGAATGGGAAAAAATATTTGCCAATTGTGTATCTGACAAAGGCCTAACATCTAGAATCTTCAAGGAACTCAGATGCACCGAAAGGAGAAAAACAGCCCCATTAAAAAGTGGGCAAGAGACATGAATAGACACTTCTCAAACGAAGATATATGGGCAGCCAACAGACACATGAAAAAGTGCTCAGCCTCACTCATCATCAGAGAAATGCAAATCAAAACCACATTGAGATACCACCTCAATGGTATAATGGCCATCATTCATAAAGCAAACAACAACATTATAATGGCCATCATTATAATGGCCATCATTAATAAAGCAAACAACAACAGATACTGGTGAGGATGTGGAGAAAAAGGAACCCTTCTACACTGCTGGTGGGAATGCAAACTAGTGCAACCTCTTTGGAAGACAGTGTGGAGATTCTGAAAGAACTAGAAATTGACCTTCCATTTGACCCAGCAATTCCCCTACTGGGAATATACCCGGAGGAACTCAAATCATTCTACAAAAAAGATAACTGCACACGTATGTTGTTGCAGCTCTTTTCACAATAGCAAAAACATGGAACTAACCATGTTGCCCATCATAGCTGGACTGGATAAAAAAAAATGTGGTACATATACACAACGAAATATTATGCAGCCTTAAAGAAGGACAAACATATGCACTTCACAGCAACTTGGATGGATTTAGAGTCGATCATATTCAGTGATCTATCACAGAAACAAAGAACAGAGTACCATATGTTTTCACTCATAAGCGAACCTTGAACAATTATTATAATACTACAAGAAAGGGATTGGCAGTAGTGGGAAACTTTCAGGGGAGGGGGGTGGGATTGGCAGTTGAGGGAAACTGCCAGGGGAAGAAGGGGCATACCTCATCAACAAGGGTACCTGCATAATCAATGTTTGTATGCCTAACCCTGAATTGTACCCCACATCTTTATAATTAAAAAAAAATATGGGTGGGACAATTTGATAAACTTTTGGAAAAAGTGAATATATGCCTCTGTTTTTTAGTCCTAAATGGATTAAAAGTGAAATATAAAAAGTTAAAACCTGAACTTAGCAAAAGAGAATATGAAAAAACTGTGTACCAAATCTTAGCAGTGGAAGGCTTTTCTAAGGATGACGTTAAAGCAGAAACCATGACAAAATAAATAAGTAAAACAGAAACCATAAAAGAAGTTTGAAAGTTTGATTAAACAAAAATTTTAAGATCTTTATGCCAAAAAAAGAGCCATAAACAAAATTAAAAGAAAAATAGTGAACTGAGGAAAATATCTGTGGTGTTTCCAGAAGGGTTAGTGTCATTAATATAGAGATCTTACATAGCAATGAAATAAAGGCATGAATACCCATTTAAAAATGGGCAAAGGATATGAGCAGATAATTCACAGAAGAAATACAATTACCCAATAAGTATTGTTAAAAGATAAACTTTGGCACATTAAAATCTTTAAAGGGTTTTTTTGAGCACATAGTGATTCATGATTCAGATAGCTCTAAACCCAAGGAGTACAAGGGGAATACTTTTACAGGGTAAACACGAAATTAAAGCAAAACAAATACTTGATTAGCTAAAGTGAAGCATTCACCTCTTTGGATCATTCCAGTGGAAAGTCCCTAGTTAGTTCACAGTTTCTGGTTGATTTCTAGAATATTAGCCTTTGTGCTGAGTTGGGTTGCAGCTTACTTTACCTAGGAACCCAGGGTGCTGAGGCTGCCTTAATCAAATGGCTTTCTACTTAATTATTTTCATGCCTCACTGAGAATTTTAATATGCAAATTACCAGAGGGGGTGATTTAATCTCTGAGACTGGCAGGGTCATGGAATCAGATACCCTCTGCACTGCCAGAAGGGCTCTAGATGGTAGTCTTTCTGGGAAGAACTGGCAGGATGTGATTTTAAATTGACACAGCCCATCTACTCACAGGCAATTATTTTAAGAAATAATCAGCAAACTGTGAATGACAGATGTTTGTCTGTTTATAACATTATTTATAAAGCAGAAATCTGTGGAAATAAATGAAACAGGAGGAAACTGGTAAATACATTTTGTTAATGTTCATATACTGTAATGCATACAGCAATCTAAACACTTATGTTCTTGAAAAATGTATAGAAGAAAATATACAATATACAATATAATTTAAAAAGCAAATTGTCTTTAAAGTTTGATTCTGTTTTTTCTTATACAATTTCTCCTATTCTGTATTCATTCTTAATAAAAACACTTGAAAGAGAAATACCAAAATGTTATCAGTGTTTCTTTCTGGGACATAGGGTTACAGATGATTTTGAAATGTTCTTCTTTGAGTTTTTCTTTGTTCTCAAATTTTCTGCAACAAATAAAACAGGAAAAAATAATACAGTTCATAAAGATGTTAGCTATAGATACAAAATAAGTATTTAATAGTAAATAACATTCTGAATAAAATCAAATTATATGACTTCTATATAACTCAGCAAGCCCACTCCTAGATATCTATTGCAAGAGAAATGAAACATATGAGCTGAGTGCAGTGGCTTACAACTGTAATCCCAGCATTTTGGGAGGTGGAGGTGAGAGGATTGCCTGAACCCAGGGGTTCAAGACCAGCCTGGTCAACTTGGTGAAAACTTGTCTCTACAATAAATAAAGTTTTAAAAAAGTTAAGCTGGGTGTGGTGGTGTGTGCCTGTGGTTCCAGCTACTTGGAAGACTGAGGCAGAAGAATCCCCTGAAGAAGAGGCTGCAGTAGCCATGAGTGTACCACTGCACTCCAGCCTAGGCAGCAGATTGAGATGCCGACTCAAAAGAATATATATATCTCCACACAGAATTGTACAGGAATTTTATATCATCTTTATTCACAAAAGCAAAACGTGGAAACACAGATATTCATCAAATGGCCAACAGATTAACAAATATGGTCTGATGCACTGATACTTGGATGAGCCTCAGGAATGATGCACTGGTGCTTGGATGAGCCTCAAAAATTAGGTTCAGTACAAGAAGCTAGACACAAAAGGCCATATATTATATGATATCATTTATGTGAAATATACAGAAAAGGCAAATCCACAGAAACAGAAGTAGATTGGTGTAGGAATGGGGAGTGAGTGCTTAATGGACATGAAGTTTCTTTTTAGGGGAGGAAGATAAAATTACATTGTGGTGATGTTGTACAACTTTATAAATATACTAAAATTCAATAAATTGTACATTTTAAATGGGTGAATTTTGTCATCTATAAATTATCTCAATAAAACTGTTTTTAAAATAATTAAAAAATAAAATTGGTTATGTGATTTTTCACACAGTGAACATACAAATGCAGCCAAGACCCAATTGTAACAAAACTCTATTTATATCTGTAGATTCATCATGTTGTCAATTGTGTCATGTTTCTTTCTTTTTTTCTGAAGTTAAAAATGTGACTCTAAAATGTAGGTGGGGATGCATGTGGCCTAAAATACATTAACAGAGTTCAACATGTTGGTCTTGTGTAGCCCCCTAGCCATTATCTCTTCCCAAAGGTAACACTACCATTTCTATCTCTATCACCATTTTGAACTTCCCCAAACACAGCATACACTCAGATATCTAGCTTTTTTTCTCTCTCAGTATTATGTCTGTGAGTCATTCCTATCGTATGTGGCAATGTAAGCACTCAAATCTTAATTAACATTCAGTCTTTATGATATTAATAAAAATTCTGTTTTTCATTGAAAAAAGTAGTAAAGAGTTACTGAAAGGAGACAGGCCTCTGTAACAAAAGGAGCCTTTGTTTCTCCATGGACCTTCTCACACTCAGAGGATCTGAATCATATGGACTTGTGTTTAGAGCTTAGGTCAGACCAGGAACAGATAATTGAATTAACCTGGTCGTGCTGGTCCAAGTTCACCAAGGGGATACAAGCATATGGCTTCAAGTTCTCATAATAAAATGTTGCAGGGAGTATATGGCTCCCACCACCTTTGGCCTGAATGAGGCTCAGAATCTGACCATCTCAAAGGAGGGCATCCTTCACCTAGGGGCTGCCATCAAGTGGCCCTTCTTGACCCTTCACAAATGCAGGGAACATATGGCATAGACATGAAGTACGTGGGCTCTGCAATCAAGCAGACCCATGTTCTCTTCATAGTAATTGTGAGACTTTGGACAAACTATTTGCCTCTCCAACTTCAGTTTTCTCAACTGTAAAATGAGTGTGTTAATAGCATCTACTTTGTAAATCTCTACAGATTAAATGGGATAATGGTTTTAAAGCTCAATGCCCGGCACATAGTAAATTCCCCCCAAATGGCAGTTATTATTAATTGTAGTAGTAATAGTATTCTGGCCCAGAATACTTTGTGACCCTAAGCATCTACCATCATGGCAACATTAGTACTGGTGATTTATAAAGAACTAGCAACTAGGTTGCTATTCTTGTTGCCTGATTTTCATTTCTCTGTATTAGTGATTTAAGTATTCTAAGTGTTGTTGTCTCTAACAAAAATGAGCTGCTGTTGTTTTCATTGCAGACAGTTGCATCTATAAAAAGGTTTGCCCATTTAATGGTGGCTCGTTTTTGGTTCAGCCCTCTGCATCAGATTTCCAGTTCTGTTGGAACCAAGCTCCTTACGCAGTTGGTAAGAAAGACCTTTATCATAACATTTTCCCCTTCATAGGTATGTTCGAACTGTTCGATCCTGTGGAAGCAACTCACTGGCTTACTGCGAAAGTACCATAAGCAATGTGAATATGATCAGTCTTCAAAGTGTTCTTTTTCTTTTTGTTCCCCTTCTGGGATTGTTATCTTCTACTCTTCCCCATAGCTCTTCTCCAAGCCTGAGCATGTACACATTTGAGAGCAATTAAATATCATTTTCAGTGCTCAATCAACTTTCAGCAACCTGATTTCACTTCCAGGCCTCACTTTCTTTTTTCTAAAATGAGAGAGTAGGGTCTCCAGCCTCAAAATGTTGACTAACTTGGGGCAGAAGTACAGTGCTTTCAGCACCATTTATATACATTTTGAAACTAAAAAGTCTAGAATCACAGAAACTCAGGTACTTGCCTGCCACTAAATGTCAGGTCATGGGCGGTGGTACTTGGTGTTTGTGTTTCCAGATCCATAGTTGGGCATTGTTTTTTTAAGAATCAGATCAGAGCCAAGGATGCTCCAGACCATACTATTTTCCTCACAGTAAAACTGTGTGACTAGGTCCACATTACAGAGTTTTGAGGGTTGGGGAGAGACCAGCCCAAGATCCTGGGAGGACTGGCCAGTCTTGATGACATATTAGATATGGCAAACAGGAGAGGGAAGAGTGGAATGACATCTAGGTTTGGAGCCACAAGACTGGTGGTCACTTGAGAGGTCAAGGCTAGAGTCATAGAAGCGGTACAGAGTCACCAGGGAAGCCAAGAGAGCAGATGAGTTCACCTATGGAGAGAGTGTGGAGAGCGAATGTGGAGAGTGAGCACATGAAAGTGGTTAGTAAGAAAGGTATGTCACAGGGCAATCAGAACAGGTATAGTGCCTGGAGGTCAGTGTGTCATAAAAACCATTTCATTTAACAAATAACCAACCACTGATCCCGAGGGACACTGTGAGGGCCAGTGAGGAGTAAGACACAGCCACTGCTCAGATACATGGCAGGAGGAACAGAAGAGAGGAGCGACTGAGCACTGGAGACAGCAGGGTGGGGCTTTGAAGAGTGGCTAAAGGGAAGGTCTCCCAGGCGTGATGGCCTGGACCTGAGGAGACAGTGTCAGGCTGTTGGACAAGGTAGAAGCCCTGCAGGACTTGGGCTGGTAAGTCACCAGAAAACCAGGTAATGGGGCTTCCCAGGGGAAGAGGCAGCAGGAATGCAGACAGTGCATATCTACTGGGAGCTGCAGCTTGGCAACTCAGGGGAGGCTACTTTAGAAGTGAAGGCTACCTTAGAATTGGGGTGACATGCACATGCAAAGGAAGGAGACACAGCCAGAGGAATGGGAAAGATAGAAGTTTCTGAAGAAGTGAGGATGACTATGAGACAGTCACAGCCTGCCCACAGCCACCAAGCCAGTGGCTAATAGGTGATATGCCCATTCCCTTGCAGTCTGTGCTTTCCCATACCTCCTGGCCTTCACCACTGACTCCATGGAGATCCGCCTGGTGGTGAATGGGAACCTGGTCCACACCGCGGTCGTGCCACAGCTGCAGCTTGTGGCCTCCAGGGTGAGTAGGACTGGGATTGTATTTCTGTCTGAGGGGCTTTGGGAGCCCAGCACTGTAAGAGTTCAGGTGAGCACAGAAGCTGCCTCTCTTCAAGTTAGGCTGATGATGATGTGTGTCAAAATGTCAGAGTGAGAAGGAAAGGCTGAAAACAGGCTGGTTGGTTTTTCATGTGTGGTTGCCTTGGGCTTCAGAACACTCCTCAGTTTTGTCAATAGAGTCATTCAGTGCTGGTGGCAGTTGAGGAACACTCAGTCAAAAAGAGAAATCCCCCATCAGAGATCTGGTCAATTAAGTCATGTCTCTGTTAAACTGACAGTCTGCATCTGGAAAAGTAAGAGCTTGAATTATCCCATTCTTTGTTTGCCACGCTCTATCCTTGATTCGAATTCGTGGCCTGTGAAACATGGCTAATTGGCTAACCCATGTCTCATAGCTTATAGAGCAAAACCGAGGGATGACTTCCAAGTCTTCTATCACTGGTATATACTCTAGGAGGTCTTGTTCTAGTTCCCACTCCGGAGTCAGCCCCCCAAAGTCATCCTAGCCCTGCCAGACTGGGCAAGCTCCTCCACTGCATCCCCTGGGCGGTTCCTCATCCCTGACGTCTGTCACACTGGGTGGCAAGTAACTGCTCATCTGTTCATTTTTGCTGCTCTGTTGACAGTTCTGTGAGAGCAGGAGTTGTGCTGTCTTACTAGCATAGCACTAATGGTGAGCTGGTAAGTAATCACCAAATGTTCTGGAAAATATGCTTGTGTGTGTGTGTGTGTGTGTGTGTGTGTGTGTGTGTGTGTGTGTACGCACATGTGTGTGATATGTGTGTATAT
>NW_007033944.1:0-1879 GCF_000164805.1 Carlito syrichta
CCCTGCTGCTCATCTGTCTAGTCAACTGGCTTAAATAGCTGCTCACCTACCTGACCAGCCTGCTAACCAACGGCTTATCTTGCCAGCCACCTAGCTAGCCAGCCAGCTATCTAGCTGACTTAACTATCTAACTTAACTAGATAGCCATCCGACTAGTGAGCCAACTTAACTAGCTAGCTACCTAGCTAGACACATGGATACCCACTAGAATTAACTAGCAGAATTAACGACCTAGAGAGCTGGCTAGCCACCTGACTCAATTAGGTGACTAAACTCGTTAGCCACCTAGTTAGCCAGCTAATTAAACTAGCTTACATCACTAGCTAACCTGTTGGCTAGCGAGCTGACTTATCTATTTAACTATATACGTATTCCGCATGCATGCCAATTGACTTAACTATCTAGCTAAGTTGGTATCCAGCTGGCTAATGAGCTGACTTATCTAGGCGACCTTACTAGCTAGACAGCTGGCTAGCCAGCTTACTTAATTAGCTGACTTAACTAGTTTGCCAGCTGACTTAACTAGCTGACATAACTAGCTAGACAGCTGACATAACTAGCTGATTTAACTATATAGCTACCTAGGTAACCTGCTGATTTAACTAGTTGACTTAACAAGATAGCAACCTAGCTAGACAGCTGGCTGGCCAGCAGACTTAACTAGCTGATTTAAACAGCTAGCCTGTTGGCTAGCCAGCTAACTTAACTAACGGACTTAATTAGCTAGCCAGCTAGCTGGCCAGCTGAATTAACTAGCTGACTTAACCAGCTAACCAGCTGGCTAGCCAGTTGACTAAACTAGCTAGCTATCTAGCTAGTCAGCTGGGAAGCCAGCTGAATTAATTTTGTGACTTAACCAACTAGCCAATTTGCTAGCCAGCTGACTTAACTAGTTCACTCAACCAGCTAGCCAGATGGATAGCCAGTTGACTCAACTAGCTGACATAACTAGTTAGCCAGTTGTCAAGACTGCTGACTTAACTAGCCCTCTACCTAGATAGCTAGCTGGCTAGCCAGATGACTTAACTTGCTGACTTAAATAGCTAGAATGTTGGCTAGTCAACTGACATAACTAGCGTGCTAATTAGCTAGCCAGCTTTAAGTCAGCTGACTTACCTAGCTGACTTAAACAGTTGGCCTGCTTGCTAGTCAGCTGAATTAACAAGGTTGACATATAGTTAGCCAACTGACTAGCAAGCTGACTTGACTAGTCGACTTAACTAAGTAGCCAGCTGTCTGGCCAGCTAACGTAAGTAGACAACTTCCTAGCTAGTCAGCTGGGTAGCCAGCTGACTTAACCAGGGTTTTTAACTATATAGCTAGCGAGACAGAAAGTTGATTTAACTATCTAACCACCTAATTAGCCGGCTGTCTAGCCAGCTGTCTTAACTAGGTGACTTAACTAGCTAGGCAGTTAGTTATCTGACTGACCACCTGCCTAGGTACCTAGCTAGCCAGTTGGATAGCCAGCTGACTTAACTAGCTAGCTACCTACATTGCCTGCTGGCTTGACAGCTGACTTATCTACTTAGCTACTTAGCTAACCAGCTGGCTATTGAGCTGAATTAACTAGGCTATTTAAATAAATAGTTAACTGGCTAGTCAGCTGACTTAACTAGGCAGTTGCTAGCTGACTTAACTAGGCAGCTGGCTCACCAGTTGACTTAACTCACTGACTTAAATAGCTAGGAAGCTGACTTAACTAGTAGACTTAACTAGTAGATTTAACCAGCTAGCTACCAAGCTAACCACCTGGCATAACTAGCAAGGTTAACTAGCTAGCTACCTAGTGAGCTATCTAGCTAGCCACCTAACTTAACTAGCTGTCATAACTAGCGAGCTAGCTGACATAACTAGCTGTCTTATATAGCTTGCTTCC
>NW_007033944.1:2250-3105 GCF_000164805.1 Carlito syrichta
TTAGCTTTTTAGCCAGCTAACCAGCTGCGATAGCCAACTGACTTAATGAGTTGACTTAACTGCCTAGGCAGCTGGTTGCCAGCTGACTTAACCAGCTGACTTAAACAGCTAACCAGCTGGCTAGGCAGCTGACTTAATTCTCAGGCTATCTAGCCAGCTGTCCAGCCATCTGACTTACCTAGCTGACTTAAGCTAACAAGCTGGCTAGCTAGCTGACTTAACTAGCTAGCTACCCACCTAGCCAGCAGGCTAGTCGGCTGACTTAACTAGGTGAATTGAACAGCTAGCCTGCTGGGTAGCAATCTGATTTATTTAGCTACGTACCTTCCTAGTCAGTTGACAAGAGAGCTGACTAAACTAACTGTCTTAACCAGCTAGCCAGTTGATAATCCAGCTGATTTAACTCACTGACATCACTCGTTAGTCATTTAGCTATCTTGCTGACTTAACTAGTTAGGTACATACCTTGCCAGTTGGCTAGCCTGTTCTCTTAACTAGCTGAATTAACCAGATATCCAGCTGGCTAAACAACTGACTAAACTAGCTCACTAACTAGCAAGCCAGCTGCTAAGCCAGGTGGCTTAACTAGCTGCCTTAGCCAGCTAGCTACATAGCTAGCCAGCTGACATAGTTAGCTATCTAGCTAACTATGTAGCTTCCCAGCTAACTTAAATACATAGCTAACTAGCTAGCTACCGGCTAGCAAGCTGACTTAAATAGTTAGCTGTCTAGCTGCCTAGCTGAGTTAACCAGCTAGCTAACTATTTAGCTTACTCGTTATCTAACGTGCTAACTTGGTGACTTTAATTATCTAACTTAACTCATTAACAAAAGAGCTACCTAGCTGTCACAACC
>NW_007033945.1:0-526 GCF_000164805.1 Carlito syrichta
CATCTCTACAATAAATGAAGAAAAATTAGTCTGGTGTGGTGGCACATGCCTGTGGTTCCAACTTCTTGGAAGGTTGAGGTGGAAGGATCGCCTGAACCCAGCAAGTCGAGGTTGCAGTGGCTGTGAGCAGCGTGTCACTGCACTCTAGCCCGGGTGACAGAGTGAGATTCCAACTCAAAAAAAAAGAAAAAAATACAGATTCTTGGTTGTCATATCAGTCTTGTGTATCCGAATCTTGGTGATGTCACGTGACTCCTCTTTATTACGAAGATTTTTAAACATATACAAAAACAATGAGAATAATTTAAAAAATTCTCATGTACGCATCCTAGCTTCAATAATGAATTTTCTTTTTTTTGAGTCAGGGTCTCTGTCGCCCAGGTTGGAGTGCAGTAGCGTGATCACAGTTCACCGCCACCTCGACCTCCTAAGCTCAGGTGATTCTTTTGCCTCAGCGTCAAAAGTAGCTGGGACTACAGGTGTGTGCCATCATGCCCAGCTAACTTTTAGATTTTTTTTGTAGCGA
>NW_007033946.1:0-520 GCF_000164805.1 Carlito syrichta
GCCACTGCAGCCTTGACCTGCTGGGCTCCGGCGATCCTTCCCCCTCAGCCTTCCAAGTAGTCGGAACTACAGGCGCATGCCACCACGCCTGGCCGATTTTTTATTTATTGTAGAGACGAGGTCTCGCCAAGTTGCCTGGGAGGGTCTCGAACTCCTGGGCTCAGGCGATCACTTGCCTTGGCCTCCCAAAGCTCTGGGATTACAGGCTGAGCCACTGAGCCCGGCTTATTCCTGCGTTTTACATAAAATTCTCCACAGACATAACCAAGCTGAACATCAATAGGTATATTATACCAAATGCTGACACAAACCACTCTGTGCTGCGGGGAGGGTGGGGCCTGATGTCAGGTCAGGCCGACAGCAAGAGGTGCAGACTTTGGCTTGGTGCAAAGAAACACCTCCAGACTGGAGTTGCCACCAACCGGTAGGCTGCCTGGGACCTACGGAGCTCTTTGTCACTGGAATGAGCGACCTAAAGCCAAGCCACTTATCACAGATCAGGAACCAGGAGGGGCCCCCC
>NW_007033947.1:0-511 GCF_000164805.1 Carlito syrichta
AAAAATAAATTAATTAATAAAATTAAATTAAATGGCAGCTTTTGTGTTTACATTGTTAATTCATTTTCAGTTAATTTTTGTATATGGTAAAAGATAAGGGTTCAGTTTTATTCTTCTACATATGGATATTTCGTTTTGCCCTCTCAAGTGCTTCCAAAAAGTTGTAGAGCAAAAAATATTTCCAGACTCATTTTATGAGCCAACATTACCCTCGTACAGTCAGAAAAAGTCATTATAAAAAAAGAAAATTATAGGCCTATATCTCTGAAGAATGTAGACACAAAAATTCTCAACCAATACCAGCAAACTAAATGTAGCAGCACCTTAGAAGAATCATTCTTCACTGTGATTAGTAGAGATTTATCTTTGGATACAAGATGGTTCAACATATACAAATCAATAAATGTGATGCACAACATTAAAATAATGAAGGACAAAAAACATACAATCTTTTTCACAGATACCGAAGAAAGTAGTTGACAAAATTCAACATCTTTTCTTGATAAAAAAA
>NW_007033948.1:0-793 GCF_000164805.1 Carlito syrichta
AGAAAAAAATCTCTAAATATACTTTCCCCTCTATAATCTTTTTTTTTTTTTTTTTTTTTTTTTTGAGTTGGAGTCTCACTCTGTCGCCCAGACTGGAGTGCAGTGGCCGCTCCCGGCCACCGCAGCCTCGACCTGCTGGGCTCGGGCGATCCTTCCGCCTCAGCCTTCTGAGTAGCTGGAATTACAGGCATGCGCTGCCATGCCCGGCTGATTTTTTGATTTATTGTAGAGATGAGGTCTCGCTGCCCAGGCGGGTCTCGAACCCGCGGGCTCAGGCAATCCACTCACCTCGGCCTCCCAAAGGCGCGGGATTACAGGCTGAGCCACCGAGCCCGGCTCCCTCTATAATCTTAATACCTGCCACAAATCTTGGGGTTTTTAAAAATCATTTCCTTAACCTGTTCCTATCATCCTAATAAGAGGAAGGGGGGTGGGAGATGACCTCTCCTTAAGGAAATTCAGATAGTTAACATAACCCTACAGGTTTCTCCAGCAGGGTGTGGTGTCCTACACCTTTCGTTCCAGCTACTTGCAAGAGTGAGATGGAGGGATCACCTGAGCCCAGCAGGTCGAATCTGCAGTGGGCTTGAAAGTGCCACTGCCCTTCAGCCTGAGCGACAGTGAGACTACAACTCAAAAAAAATGTATTGAAAACCAAGTATGGAGGCTCATGCCTGTAACTCCAGCACTTTGGGAGGCCAAGGTGGGAGGAGGATCACTTGAGGCGTACAAAATTACGTTAAAGCATTGCTGGCTCTTCTCCCAGATTATTAAGACCAGTCTGGGTAACATA
>NW_007033949.1:0-511 GCF_000164805.1 Carlito syrichta
TCTGTAGTTTCCCCATGGCAAGCCTTTTTGTCCTACACATGGCATGCATTCTCATCAATCCTGTGTTGCTTCATGCACCCTCAGTCTCTTCATGATGCAACTTCTTAGCACCCTCAGGGCATGCCTCCTTAGTATTGCCCTTCCCCTCATCTGCTTCACCACAGCTTGACTCCTTGAATTTCCCTCGCTTGATTCCTCATCATTCCTATGGTGCACCTCCTTGACATTCCATAGTGCATTTCTTCAGCGTTCTCTTGGCATGCCTCCTTGACCTTCCTATCATGCTACTCCTGAACTTCCCATGGTACACCTTCTCATCCTCCTTGTGTCATGTCTACTCTGCCTACCTGTGTCATGTTTCCTAGCCCTCCCCCACGATGTGTCTCTTTGTAGTACTCATGGAATGCCGTGTTAGCATCACCGCTGTGTGTTGCACTTCTTTTGTGTCCCCATTATTTGTCTTCTCAGCGTACCTATGGTGTACCTTCTTGGCATCCCTATAGTGTACTTC
>NW_007033949.1:584-1819 GCF_000164805.1 Carlito syrichta
CCCCATGGTGTCCCACAACATGTCTCCTTGGCATCCCTATGGCAAGACTACTAAGCATCCCTGCAGCACAGCTCCTTGGAATCCTCCTGGCATGGATCCTTGGCTTTCCGATGATGTGCTCCCTTGGCCTCCCAGGGGCACAACTTCTTAGTGACACAACAACACACTTTCTTGATTTCCCTGTGGAATTCCTCCATGCTGTTACCATGGCATGCATCTTTAGCCTCCCAAAGGCATGTGTCTTTGGTCTCCCCATGGCACACCTCCTTGACATCTCCACAGAGTGTCTTTTCGGCATTCCTGTGGTGTGACATGTCTCCTAGAGGCATCCCCCCAGCTCATCTCCTTGGCTTTCTTTTAGCATGTCTCCTCACTATAGACACAGGGAGCCTCCTTGCTCTGTCCAAGATGCACCTCTTCAGCCTCCATTTTTATGGCCTACTTGGCCTCCCAGGACCATGCCTTCTCATTGATTCTACAGCACCCCTTCTTGGCCTACCCATGATGTGTCTCTATGTCCTCCCTGTGGTATGCTTCCTCAGTTTCTCCATATGTCTCCTCCTTGGCATTCCTATACTGTGTCATGCTTCCTGACTCCCCATGATACAAATCCTTGGTCTCCCTGGGGTGCACCTTCTTGGCTTCCCTATGGCATGCCTCACCTCCACAGTCATGCCACACTTTGCCTATTCAGCTTGCCTGTGGTGTGCTTCCTTTGAGCCCCTGTGATATGCCTCCTAGTCATCCCCATAACGCATTACCTTGATATCCCTGTGGCATGAATTCTCAGCATCCCTGCAGCACATCTTGGGTTCTCCATGGCATGACCCCTCATCCTTCCTGTGGTGTGCCTTCCCACAATGCACTTGCTTGTCCTCCTTTTGTTGTGTCACCTTGTCCCCACAAAAGCACAGTTCCTCGGTGACCCCACAATATGCCTCCTCAGTTTTGCTGTGGCTTACCTCCATGGTCTTTTCATGGCACATTCCTCAGACTTCCCATGGCATGTTTCCTCATCTTTCCCATAACATGCCTCTCTGATATCCCCATGGAGAGCCTCTTTGGCATCCCCATGGTGTGGCGTGGCTTCAGTGTATCCCTTTGGCTCACCTCCATGGCATTCCTGTGGCATGTCTCCTCACCATCTCCATGGTGGGCCTCCTTGGCATACCTGTGGTCCACCTCTTGGGCATACATCCTTGGAATTTCCATGGCAATCCTCCTTGGCATTCCCA
>NW_007033949.1:2671-4117 GCF_000164805.1 Carlito syrichta
TGGCCTTCCTTTGGCCCACTGTACATCCTCAACCTACCCACAGCATGCCTCCCTGAACTCCATATTCTGTGCCTTCTCGGACTTCTTGTGGTGCATCTCCTTGTCTTCCCTGTGGTGCACCTCTCCTCTTTGGCCTCCCCACAGCATGCCTTCCCAGACACCCCATGGCAGGTCTCCTGTGGCACACCTGTTAAGCATCCTCATGACATGCCCCCTTGGCATCCCAGCAATGTGCATCCTTGGTATTACCCCAGTACTTCTCCATGGTGCACCTCGATGATCTTCCTGAAGTTCATCTCTTTGTTCTTCCAGAGTTGCACCAACTTGTACTTCCCATGGCATGCTTTGACGGCCATTCCATGACATGCCTCTTTGGCGACCCCACAGCATGCCTTCTCAGACTCCCCATGGTGTGTGTCTATGGCCTTCCTGTGGCATGCCTTCTTGGCCTCTGTGCAGCACACAACCTTGGCATCACCACAGCATGCCAAACCTCTTCAGCTGCACCATAGCACATATTCTAGGCCTCCCCACTGTGTGCTGTGCCTCCTTTACCTCCCCACAATGTTTATTCTCAGCCTCCTCATAGTGTGCCTCTTTTGCCTTCCCGTGGCACACCTTCTCAGCTTCTCAATAGTTCACTTCTTTGACTCCCCCATGGTATATCTCCTCAACTATCTTGTGGTAGGCATTCTCAGCCAACCTATAGCGTGCTTCCTTGTCCTACCTGCAGTATGCCTTCTCAGCTTCTCCCCAGCAACCCTTTGGCATGCCTCCTCATCTTCTTCATTGTGCCCCTTGTCAACCTCTCTATGGTGTACGTCTATGACTTTCTCACAGAGTGCCTCTCAGTATTCTCTCAGCATGGCAAGCCTTCTCAATGACCCTGCAGCTCACCTCCTCAGTGTCCCCATAGTACAACTCCATGGCATCACTGCAACACACCAACTTGATATCCTTATGTCATGCCTTTTTTACATCCTCACAGCATGCCTCCTTGTCATTCCATCAGCACACCTCCCCTACATTTCTGTGGTGCACCTCCCCAGTCTTCCTGTGGCATTCCTCCTGGATTCCCCCATAGCAGGCTTCTCAGTCCACCCATGGCATGCGTCCTTGGTCTCCCCACAGTGTGCCTCCTTGTTGTCATTATGGAGTGCCTCTTTGGCATTCTTGCAGTGTGGAGGGCCTCCTCAGCATCCCCATGGCCCATCTCTTCAATATCCCCATAGTGTGCCTTGTCAGCTTCCCTGTGGTACTCCTTCTCTTCATACCTCTGGCATGCCTCCAGGTGTCCCCACAGCACATCTCCTCAGCATTCCAGCAGTATGCCTCCTTGGTGTCACAACAGTGCACCTCCTTGGCATCCCAATGGTGCTCCTCCTCGGCCTTCCTGTGGTGTACCCCCTTTACTTTTCCATAGCATGCCTCCTTGGCCTCCCTGTA
>NW_007033950.1:0-4385 GCF_000164805.1 Carlito syrichta
GTAGCTAGCTAGTTGAGTCAAACAAGTTAAGCCAGCTGGCTAGCTAGGTAGCTAGCTGCTTAATTCAGCTAGTTAAGTCAGCTTGCTTGCTAGTTAAGTCAGCAAGTTACTCAGCTGTTTAGCCAGCTGCCTAGACGTGTAGCTAGCTAATAAGTGAGCTGGGAGGCAGTTAGCTAGCTAGTTGAGTAACCTTGTTAAGTCAGCTCACTAACAAGCTCGATAGCTAGGTAGCTAGGTAGTTAAGTCAGCTGGCAAGACAGCAGGCTACATAAGTAGCTAGGTAGTTAAGTCAGCTGCCTTTCCAGCTGACTAGCTAGGTAGAAAAATCAGCCTGCTAGACATCTGGATACCTGATTAAGTCAACTAGTTAAGTCATATGGTTAGCCAGCTACCTAGTAGGGTACCAAGCTAGTTAAATCAGCTGACTAGCCAGCTGGCTATCTTGTTAAATCACATAGTTAAGTCAACTCGATGGCCTGCATGTTAGCTAGGTAGTTAGGTATAAAAGAGTTGGCAAGCCAGAGGGCTATGTAAGTATGTAGCTAGTTAAGTGTGCAGGCTAGCCATCAGGCTATCTAGATATATCAGCTAGCTAAATCAGCTGGCTATCACTCTGTCTAGCTAGGTAGGTAGCTAGTTAAGTCTGCTGGGTAGCCAGCTGGCTACTTTGTTAAGTCAGCTGTTAAGTTTGCTGGCTGGGCTGCTGGATAGTTAGGTAGCTAGGAAATTAGGTCATCTGGCCAACCAGCTGGCCAGCTAGTAAATTCAGCTGGTTTAACCAGCTGGCTAACCAGCTGTCTAGCTAGTTCAGTCAGCTGGTGAAGACAGTGGTCTAGCCAGCTGACTAGCTAGTTAAAAAGCTGGTTACATTAGATGGTTAGCCAGCTGGCTCACTAGTTATTTCAGCTACTTACGTCGACTGGCTACCTAGGGAGTTAGGCAATTAAGTCAGCTGACTAGCCAGCTGGCTAGCTATTTAAGTCAGCTAGTTAAGACAGCTGGCTTGCCAGCTTGCAATCTAGGTAGCTAGATAGTTATGTCAGCTGTCTAACCAGCTGGCTAGCTAGTTTAGTCACCTAGTTAAGTCAGCTGACTAGCCATCTGGATCCCTAGGTAGGCTGCTAGTTAAGTCAGCTGGCTAGACAGCTAGCTAGCTAGATAAGTCACCTAGTTAATTCAGCTGGATAGCCAGCTGGCTAGCTATGAGGCAAGCTAGTTAATTCAACTGGCTAGAAAGCAGGCCAGCTAGTTAAGACAGCTAGTTAAGTCAGCTGGCTAGCCAGCTGACTGGCTAGTTAGTAACCAACTAAAGTCAGTTGGCTACCCAGCTGGCTAGCTAACTAAGTCATTTAGTTAAGTCAGCTGGCTATCCAGGTGGCTAGAGGCTAGAGCACTAGTTAAGTCAGCTGACTGTCCAACTGGATATCTAGTTAAGTCAGCTAGTTTAGTCACCTGGCTGGTGAGCTGCCTAGCTCAATAATCACCTAGTTAAGTCAGGTAACTAACCAGCTGGATAACTAGTTAAATCACCTCATTAAGTCAGTTGGCTAGCCATCTCCCTAGCTAGTTAAAAAAACTAGTTAATTCAGATGGCTAGACAGCAGGCTAGCTAGTTATTTCAGCTAGTTTAATCAGCTAGCTAGCTAGGTAGCTAGCTAGTTAAGTCAGCTAGTTAAGTCAACTGAGAAGGCAGCTGGCTAGCTACACAGCTTGCAGCTTGTAGTTAAGTCAGCTACGCAGCTTGCTAGTTAAGTCAGCTAGCTAGACAGCTAGCTAGCTAGATAAGTCACCTAGTTAATTCTGCTGGTGGCTAGCTATGTAGCAAACTAGTTAATTCAACTGCCTAGAAAACAGGCCAGCTAGTTAAGACAGCTAGTTAAGGCAGATGGATAGCAAACTGGTTGACTAGGTAGTGACCTAATTAAGTCGGTTGGCTAGACAGCTGACTAGCTAGTCATGTAAGTTAGTTAAATCTGCTGACTATCCATGTGGCTAGAGAGGTGGAGAGCTAGTTAGGTTAGCTGGCTAGCCGCCTGAATATCTAGTTAAGTCAGCTAGTATAGTCACCTGGCTGGCCAGCTGCATAGTTCATTAATAAACTAGTTAAGTAAGCTTGCTAACCTGCTGGCTAGCTATTTGTCACCCCATTAAGTCAGTTGGCTAATCAGCTCGCTTGCTAGTTAAAAAACTAGTTAAGTCAGATGACTAGACAACTAAGTAGCTAGTTATTTCAGCTAGTTAAGTCAAATTGCTAGCTAGGTAGATATCTACTTAAGTCAGCTAGTTATATGAGCTATCTAGGTAGTTAAGTCAGCTAGTTAAGTCACCTAGCTAGGTAGTTAGCTTGCTATGTAGCTAGATAGTTATTTCAGCTAGTAAAGTCAGCTAGTACCTGGGTAACTAGCTAGTTAAGTCAGTTAGTTAAGTCAACTGACTAGCCAGCGGACTTGCTGGGTAGCTAGCTTCTTAAGTCAGCTGGCTAGCCAGCTGGCTAGCTACTTAAGTCACCTAGTTAAGTCAGCTTGCTTTCCAGCAGTTTAGTTAGTTAGCTAGGTAGTTAAGTAAGCTGGGAAGCCAGCGAGATACATAGGTAGATAGCTATTTAAGTCAGCTTGTTAGCCACCTGTCTAGCTAGTGATGTCTGCTAGTTAAGTCAGTTAGCTAGCCAGCTGGCTATCTACTTATGTCAGCTATTTGAGTCAGCTGGCTAGCAAGCTGGCTAGCTGGTTAAGTCAGCTAGTTAATTCAAGTGGCTGGCCAATTGACTATCTAGGTAGCTCGCTACTTACATTAGCTGGCTAGCCAGCTGGCTAGTTTAAGTCAGGTAGTTAAGTCAGCTGGCTAGACAATTGGATAGGCAGGTAGTTAGGTAATTAAATCAGCTGACTAGCCAGCTGACTAGCTAGTTAATTCAGTGAGTTAAGTGAGCTGGCTAGTCAGCTGGCTAGCTAGTTGGCTAGCTAGTTAAGCCAGCTGGCTAGATGGATGGCTATCTAGTTAAATCAGCTAGTTAAGTAAGCTTGTTAGCTGGCAGACTAGCTAGGTCCCTGGCAAGTTAAGCTGGCTGGTTAGCAGCCTGGTCAGTTAGGTTGCCCGCTAGTTAAGCCACTGGGCTAGATGGTTGACCAGAAGTCTGACTGGCTAGTTAATCCAGATGGGTATCCGACTGTCCAGCCACCCAGAAGGCTGTTTGCCAGCTGGCTAGCCACCATTTCAGCCCACTAGCTAGCTAGCCGCCTGTCTAGCCAACTAGCCAGCCAGGTAGCTAGCTAGTTAAGCCAGTTGGATAGCTGTGTAGACAACCAGTTAACTAACTCGTTAAGTCAACTGGCTAGCCAGGTATCCAGCAAAGTAGCTAGTCAGCTAGTTATGTCAGCTAGCTAGCCAGTTAGCTAGTTAAGTCAGCTAGCAATTCACCTAACTATTCAGCTAACAAGTGAAGTCAGCAAGCTAGAGAGTAAGATAGCTTGTTTGCTATCTAGTTATGTCAGCTAGATAGTCAGCTAGCTAGTTAAGTCAACTAGCAAATCAGCTATTTATTGAGCTAACTAGTCAGCTAGCAACTTACCCAACTAGTCAGATAACTAGTGGGCTCACTCAATTTCCGTCAGGTCAGCTAATTAGTGAGCTCACTTGCCTGCAAACCGGTCAGCAAACTAGTCGGCTCGCTCGCTAGCCAACAGGTCAACTATATTGTCAGCTTGCTCACAGGCCAACAGGTCAACTAACTAGTCGGCTTGCTCGCTAGCTGACTAGTTAAGTCAGTTCAACAGTCAGCTCGCTGACTAGTTAACTCTTCTGATCATTCGGCTCACTCGCTATCTGACTAAATTCAGCTGACAGGTCAGCTCACTCACCGGTTTATTAGATAAGTCAGCTGACCAGTCAGCTTACTCGTGGACCAAATAGTTAATTCAGCTGACCAGTTGGTTCACTCGCTGGTCGACAAGTTATGTCAGCTCAACTGTGGGCTCACTCACTGGCTGACAAGTTAAGTAAGCAAACCAGTTGGCTGACTAGCTGGCAAACAATTTAAGTCAGTTAACCAATTAGTCGACTAGTTGGCCAACTTGTCAGCTGACAAGTTCTGTCAGCTAACTTGTGGGCTGACTAGTTAGGTAAGATAGTCGGCCAACTAGTCAGCCGAGTACTTAGCTGAGCAAACTAGTCAGTCAACTACTTAACCAAGCTAAATTGTGGGCCAACTCGTCAGTTAACTAATTAACCCAGCTAACGAGTAGGCCGACTAGACGGCCGACTTGTTAAGCCTGCTAACAAGTCAGCCGAGTAGTCAGCCAATGTTTTAAACCAGATAAGAAGTCATACGCGTCATCCATCAACAAGTTGTCACCTAGCTAACTCATTACCCAACTAATTAAGACAGC
>NW_007033950.1:5791-6620 GCF_000164805.1 Carlito syrichta
GTTAGCTAGTTAAGGGAGCTGGCTAGCCAGTTTGCTAGCTAAAGTCAGTTAGGTAAGTCAGCTGGCCAGCCAGGTGGCTAGATAGGTAGCCAGCTATTAAAGGCAGCTGTCTAGCCAGCTGACTTGCTGGTTAAGTCAGCTAGTTAAGTCACTTGGCAACCAGCTGTCTAGCTAGTTAAGTCAGCTCGTTAAGTAGGTTGGCTATCCAGTCGGTTAGCGAGTTAAAAAGTTAGTTAAGTCAGATGGCTAGTAGTCTGCTAGCTAGTTATTTCAGCTAGTTAAGTCAGCTGGCTAGATAGGAAGCTAGATATATATCAACAAGCTATGTCAGATAACCAGCTTGTTAAGTCAGCTGGCTTGCTAGATAGCTAGCTCGGTAGCTAATTACTTAAGACAGCTAGCTATGCCAGCTGGCTAGCTAGGTACCTAGCTGGTTAATTCAGCTAGTTAAGTCAGCTTGCCAGCTTGCCAAGTCAGCGAGTTAAGTCAGCTGGCTAGTCAGCTGCCTAGCTAGGTAGGTAGCTAATTAGGTCAGCTGGCTAGCCAGTTAGCTAGCTAGTTAAACAACCTAGATAAGTCAGCTAACTAGCCAGCTGGTTAGCTAGATAGCTAGGTAGCTAAGTCAGCTGGCAAACAAGTGGGCTACATAGGTAGCTAGCTAGTTAAGTCAGCTGTCTATCCAGCTTGCTAGCTAGGTAGCTAGGCCTTAAATCAGCCTGATAGCCAGCTTGTTAGTTAGTTAGGTTACCTAGTTAAGTCAGCTGGCTTGACAGCTGGCTAGCTAGGTAGTTAGATAGTTAAGTCAGCTGTCTAGCCTGCTGGCAAGATA
>NW_007033951.1:0-833 GCF_000164805.1 Carlito syrichta
TTTCACCCTTTCTAGGGTGGAATGCTCACCCTTGTGCTCACAAAAATTGTTGCTGTGGCTCCAGTCATCAAAAATACAATCCAGGCAGAAAGGAGAAGAGATGAAAAGCAAAATGGCGTGAGCCAACTGTGTCAATTTTAACAAGCTTTTCCTAAAGTCCTACTCATACTCTCTTGTTCAGAATTGAGCTAAGAGAGGTGCTAGAGTTGTGAGGGATGCAGATGCGAGGAATCTAGGTTGCATGCTCCTCATAAGAATCGAATGTTTGATGACCCTCTACCACACCACACATCCAAGTCCATGGAAAATTTGTCTTCCACAAAACTTGTCCCTGATGCCAAAAAGGTTGGGAACTACTGGCCTAAAAGATTTCACTTAAAAAAAAAATTAAGGCTGGGTTCGGTGGTTCAGCCTGTAATCCCAGTAGTTTGGGAGGCCAAGGCGAGTGGATTGCCTGAGCCCACAAGTTCGAGACCAGCCCAGGCAACTTGGCGAGGCCTCGTCTCTACAGTGAAATTAAATAAATAAATAAATAAATCAGCAAGGTCTGGTAGCACACGCCCATAGTTCTGGCAACTTGGAAGGTTGGGGCAGAAGGATCGTCGGAGCCCAGCAGGTTGACGCTGGGGTGGCCGTGAACGTGTCACTGCACTACAGCTTGGGCAAGGGCATGAGACTCCTACTCAAAAAAAAAAAAATTAAGATCAGCGTTACAATAGAATTTTAGAGTTGGGAAAGATCTTGGAGATAATTTAGAGTCCAATCCTCTCATTTTACAGATAAAGCCATTGAGATCCAAGGAACTTCTCTAGGTAACTTGCCCAAGATCACAC
>NW_007033952.1:0-9517 GCF_000164805.1 Carlito syrichta
GGACGCCCGAGGTCCCCTCTGACGGCTGCGGCGGGGGCGGTGCTTGGGCCGCCCCGAGGACCAGCCCTGCCGAAGCCCGCCGGCAAAGCGCGGCCTGGAGCGGCAGCGCCTCGAAGACCGGCCAGAGACGGCACAGAGCAGCGTAAGAGCCTTGCCCAGGCAGATGTCGAAACAGGAAAGCCGTGGCCCTCGGCCTTGGCCCGGGTCCCTGGCGCGCCGGGCTCCGCGTCCAGCGCCGGCCGCGCGGGCGCTTTGCAGGCCGGCCCGGGGGCCCTCGGGGGCTCAGACCGGCCAGGCCGGGCTCACCCGCTTCCGGAGAGAGTGGACGGCTCGGAAATCGTCCTCGGCTTTTGCAGAACCGCGCTTCGAGCGAAATCACCGCCGGCCGTGCGGGAGGCCGAGTTGTGCCACGGGCCGTCTGTTCCCCCAGCCTCTCCCCCCGGGGAGCGGAGCCCCACCCACGTTCGCCGCATCCTGCGGCCGCCGGGGTGCTGGACGCCGGCAAGCCCAAAGGAGAGACCCGTCCCCGGCCAACGTGGGCATGAGGTGTGGGTCCCTGCTGTCAGGAGGTCTGGGCGCGTCCTCCGGTGAGGAGTTGCAGGCCTCGGTGAGATCGTTCGTCTGCAGTTCTAGAGGCCGGGTGGCAGGGGAAGGGGACAGAGCTACCGCATAGATAACTGAAGGG
Source organism: Carlito syrichta (assembly GCF_000164805.1). Taxonomy (NCBI): domain Eukaryota; kingdom Metazoa; phylum Chordata; class Mammalia; order Primates; family Tarsiidae; genus Carlito; species Carlito syrichta. The sequence goes on from NW_007033952.1 coordinate 686, forward strand.
GGTTTGTCCCTGGCATGCCCGTGCCACCAACAGAAACAGCCTGCTGAACAGCCCTCGGGCGGCTGGGTCGTTTGCTGCCAACGGCTGTGGTCCTTGTGCCGTGAGGCTCCTCCAGCGCCCGCACACACCTCTTCCTCTTGTGATCTCCACCCCTGCCTACTGCGTGGCTATTCCCAGTCCTGTTTGGCCGAGCCCAGCAAGTCCGGCTCCGATATGTTTACACACCATTCGTTTTATTCCTTCAGTCGTTGACCACAGTGTCATCCCAGGTCTTCCTTGCTACGAAACTGCGGAAAAACCACAGATTGCTTAAAAACCCGAGTGGTCGTGTGACTCAACCGGAGCCCTTCAGGGTGGGCCGTCTCCAGAGTGGCTGCCACTGAGACTCTCGCAGCAGTGTGAGACGTCCTCCCTGCAGAAATGCATTCACAGGTTTCATTGTAGCCGCTGACCTGGCCTAGAAGGACACAAGCGCACTGGCCGTGTCTCCCTCCCTGTCTTATTGGCCTCTCGCTCCAGCTTGGCTGCGACCGTGAGTAGCGGTGCCAGCTCGGACCTCACCCCCGTTGGAACGGGCAAGACCTCACGCTGAACTGATGTGAAATTGTTCATTTCACTGCAGAGCTTGCCAGAGATCTTTCAGACAGCGTAGAGAAGATTCTGGAGTGATGAGTTGCCCCTGTGTGAGACACAAGGGGAAAAAAGTTTGTTGCCCTGAAAGGATTTTCTTACAAGACCACTCAGGAAACAGTCCTTCGTCTCAGCCCCCAGCTGCCATGATGCACTTGGGGTTCGTGCGTCGTGTCTGCTCGTTTTCCTGCTGCTGTCAGGGCGGTGGGGTCATGGGGGACAGTCCGAGGCCCTCTGGTAGGGGGTTTGAGTCTCCCCTCTCTCAGGCCAATATGGGTTTTTTTCTCGTTCATGGGCGTGTGGTTAAAAGTTTGCCTTTTAGAAGCTGAAGTTCACATCAGTTTTGCTTATCAGTTTGAGAGACGTTGAGATTTAAACAGGCTCTGCAGGCGACCCCTGCCAGGCAACCCCTGTCTGTCTGTCTGTCTGTCTGCCTGAAGGAGAAGGGAGGCAGAGAAACTGCAGGTACCGACATGTCTCCAAGCAACAGAGGGCAGCCGTCCAGCATCCTCGGGACCCCGTGGCTCCAGCTGCTGACAGATGGGGAACGTCTGGCCTTCATCACCAGGGCCAGCTCCGACAAGGATCTGTAATGGGGGGGTCGGTGGACGAGAAAGTAGGAAGTGGACGCCGGGCAGCGAGGTGCAAATTGACGGCAGAGCCTGGCCTGACAGCACCTTTGATTGATGAAAGGACATTGTTAACAAGCCTTTAAAGTTTCTCATTAATGTTTTCTCCATCGGAAAAAAAGAGGAAAATTCCACATGGACGGTGATTAAGGTCGACCCTGTACAGTGTGGTATCGGTGTGGTTGGGAGCCTTTACCAAAACGCCCTCCTGGTAAATACTTCTCTTCCAGCTGCTGTGTTTGGCTTGTGCCCGGCAGTGGGGACCCGGGAGGAGGGCCCGCTGTGTGGAGGTGATGTCCTCACAGGTAGCCTCTTCTTACCATGGCCTGAGGCCGCAGACTGGAGCTTCCAGACTTTGGTGGTCATGAGCTCATGGGGGAGGGGAGTGCAGAGAAAGGGGACGGGATGATTCTGTGCATTCCATGAGAGTCCCGAGGAAGGTCTGAATGGGTTCTGCATGGCGTGTGGTTCTCACCGAGGATGTTCTAGCCAGGAGACAAGAGGGTGGCCCACCTTTTCTCCTTATATCTACATGGTGGGTGGAGCCTTCCCCACAGTGCACACACAGCACCTTATACACACCCAAGGGCTTTGTTTTAAGTCTTCTGTTTGGCTTCTAAACGTGAGCTGTGTGTGTGCTTCCAGATTGATCTGTTGGCTTACATTAAGAAAAATCCAGCTGGAGAAAGTCTCTGTGTCCTGGCATTCAGCAACCTGTGATACTGTGCAAAAAGTGCAGCTTTTGCGTGTTGTGATCGCCATGGCTACAGGAGAAGCAAACCCACACGTGAGACTTTTGGCCCACGACGTGGGAGCACGTATGGAGCACAGGGTCGAGCCCCCAGCAGGCAGTCCTCCAAAGCAGCGGGTCGGCCCTGGGTGCCCTACCCTGAGGCCACTCCACCCTGAGCCTCTGGGAAGGCGGGGCTCCAGGCTGGCTTCCAGGAAGGGCTTTAGAGCCAGGTGGGGGCCCTCCCCTTCCTGTCACTCTCTGGCCAGACAAGGGGCGTGTCTGTGCTGGGCCCTGTCCCTGAGGATGGAGAGGCCGATGGACAGACTTCGTGGCTAACTGGAGTTCCTCCACGCTTTGAGTCACTCACGAGTGTGTCTCTAACGGTCCAAACGGTCCCCACGGGGAGTTAGACTTTATGAGAGCTTTTCGATCCTTCCAGATAAAAGCCGTCCCATGAGTAAAAGGTACCGTGGCTGAGCTGAACGCCTCTTACGCCCAGGGTGGGGTTGAGAGCCCGTCCACTGAGCAAGCGCTCCCTGGGCCGGGCAGGGTCTGAAGGTGCCTCCCCCTGTGGTCTGGCTCCCTCATGGATTCCCCAGAGGGAGGTTTCGGATGCTCCTGCCGGCCCTGGAGCACGCGTGAGCAGCGTCTCCAGCGTGAGGCGCTCTGTCCTCGCTGCTGCCAGCTGGAAGCTGAGTTGGAGACGCCCTGCAGGTTGTTGTGACCTCGCACAGCCTGTGGCGGACAGAGAGCATCCCCTCTCCTGAGAAGTGTCCTCTGTAGCGGGGAGTTGTCTGCCCATGAGCTGGACCTCAAGTCATCGGTGTTAGCCCAAGCAAGCCGAGCACACCTGTGTCCTCGCTTCCGCCTGGCTGTCAGTGCCGCTTTGGTTTGGGGAAGGTGCAGACCCCGGTTTATCTGTGGCACATGGTGACTTTTCTGAAACTGCAAGTGTCGCAGGATAAGGAGCAAGCCCTGACCCTTCTCCCTTCTGAATCCTCCCTGCCCCTCGAGGGCGCGGCTTGCTGGACCGAGTCCTCAGCAGGGTGATTGCCTGATGTGAGAGCCACCCAGGAGGGAGAGCAGAGTCCTCCTGCCTGCCACGGGGTCCCCTTCTCTGAGGGCCACCCCAGTGACCAAGCCGTAACTTGAGATGATGAGCACAAACTCCCATAAATCTCTGTGATCACTCAGGCAGGCACAGCCAGGCCAGCCCCAGCCCCTCCCAGGGGTGCTCTGCTGGCACCCAGCACCCAGGAATAGAAGCGGGCTGCTCAGGGGTTGCTGTGGCCTGGCTGTGCTGTCACAGGGGTGGTCCCCGGGAGGACAGCCGCCACGGCCAGCCCAGGAACTGGGAAGGGAGCTGGTTTGCAGGCATCACTCCCACCAGGCCGGGGAGAGGAGAGAGGCCCTGAACCCGGTCTGGAACATTCTGGAACCAGTTCTTGCAAGAGCTGTGGGCTGGGGTCAGCACCACCAGCACCGTCTGGAAGTGACTGTGGAGTTGTGACTGTAGCCAGTGAAGCAGGCGCATTGGGACACCAAGATCTCTCCATCCCAAGCCTGTGCTGGGGCCGGTGGCTCTCCTCAGAAAGCCCTGCTCCATTGTCAGCTTCCCGGGCCACCCAGTAGGCTTTGGTTATTCCCTCAGAGCCACACAGAGAGTGGACTTCCCTTCCACCCACAGGAGCCTCGGCGGAGTGATATTCCCATGGCCTGAGGTCTCCTAGGCCACCCCTCTGTGCATGCAGTCGCTGTTCTTCAGCTATCCCGGGCAAGGAGCAGTCCAGGGGCGAGCAAACCCCAGACCCATACCATCACCAGCCAGAGGCTTTCTTGCCGCCCTGCTAAGGAGCCCAAATCCATCTTGGCCCTGGGTCAGCCGAACCCGTGACCACAGCGGGACGCCTGCTGTCTCCTCCTCCCTGCCAGACCATTGCCCTCACCAGCATGGTCTGCAAAAGCCCTCGGTGAACTTGAACAGGGGGACAAGGGCCTGTGGAAGTATGGAGAGGAACCCCTCTTCCCAAAGAACCTGCATGGTAAGCATGTTCTCAGGGTCCCCCCCAAGGCCACCGGAAGAGACAGTTGGGCTCTGGACACACCAGCTCTGCAGGGGCTGCTGCCTTAGGCAATGGGCTCAGACACCAAAGCCCTGCCAGCGCAGCTCACAGCAAAGTGCAGAAGCAAAGGGCAGCCATGGAGACCTGCTCATGGTCTCCTGCATGCATGCACACCTGGTAGGGGAGGGTAGTAAAGGGAACCGTAAGGCGAACAGCGTTCCATCCCTCTGCCACGGGGACAGTAGCTGGAGGGGGCTCAGGCCAGCTCTGGTGCTCAAGCCAGAGCACTGGGCCCAGCTCTGCTTTGCAGGCTTCCAGTCACCCTTTGTGGCTGAGTTTTAGGCCAGGCTGTTACCTGGGGTAGCAGGTCCAGAGTCTTTGGGGTCACCCAATCCCAGATTCTTCTTCCTGATCCAAGGATCACAAGCCCGAGTGACTATCTCTCGGCCAGGCCAGAAGCCAGAGGGAAGCCTGGTGTCTGTGGCTCTACTCAAGCCTCAGGCCCTTCCCCAAGGGGCACCTGGACATCCTTGTCCCACCTTCCCAGGAGTGCTTTTCAGCTCGAGGGGATATAGCCACGGACGGTTGTCCGGTGGTAAATCCGAGATGTCCAGGCAAGTAAAAAGCTGCTGCTCACTGGCGGTTCCTCTCACCAACTGTGATCGTAAGGACAGCAGAAGAGATGTAGGATGTGGGGGTGATGGCCTGGGACAGGTCAGGGCTGGTGGCCCTGTAGACGGGCTGATTCTTCCCATCACCTTGTCACGGTGGCATCCACGGGGTGGATACGTTCCTCTCAATCTTATTGTGCCGTGCCTAGTTCTGGACCAAAGTCCAAAGCAGGCCGATCCTCGCCTGTCAGGGTGTGTCTGCTCGAACCCTCCTTGCTCTGAGATGCAGAAGCACCTTCCCCTGACTCAACGAGAGGATTGGGTCCTGCCACCAGGGAGGGAGAGGCCAATGGTGTGGAGCCATCGGGGCAAATCTGGACTCTCCAGATCAGACTGCCAGGAGGTCTTTGAGGTTCCTGTCTGTAAAACCGCGAGGCTGGAGTTTGCCTCAGAGGAGTGCTGGGTGTGTTCAGAGATGTCCAAAGAGCTTTGAAAACTTCATAAGGCACACAGAAATAAGGATCACAATGACAGAGACCTCTCCAGGGCACATGTGCAAAGAAACGTGACCAAGGATACCATCCAAGTTGTGTGTCTTATATAAAGAAGGGGATCAACCCCATTACCCTTCAGGAAGGGACTGGATAAGGCCACTTGAAACATCCAGTGGAATATCGTGCGTAAAATTAGCCTATTTTATTCTCACAGGAAAAGGTCTGTTCCTACATAGTGGGAGAAAACTGGGTGCAAGACAAGCAGGGTGTGCTTCCATGTATGTAAGCCCAGAAAAGGGGGCTAGACAGAGGTTTTAATATGGACGTATCTAATGACCAGCTCTTGGCAATTTCCCCTTCTTTCTGCTTACCTGTACATGTGTATGTTTATGTGTATGTCCACTATACATACCACAGAGGGAAGGAAGGAGGAACTCGGGAAAGAAGAAAGGAATCTCCGTTTTTTAAAAAGCAGGCAAGCTCAAATTCGAGGAAGAGGCAGTGTCCGTGCCACCCCTACTCACAGCGCAGCCCCACTGGTCTCTTCATCATCCAGGACCACAAACTGCCCCCACACGTGAGGGACTTGGCTTCAGGTGGCCAGTCAGGCTCGGGCCACCAAGTTAGAGAAGAAGATCAGGCTGGCAGAGGATTCTGTGTTCCCCAGCTGTGTCTCCAGTTGAAGAGACCACTTCCCCAGGAGGTTTATGAGAAGAAGTATCTGCTAACTGGGGTTTATTTTCTCAGGAAGATCACAGAAACCGAGGAGGAGGGGTGTCTTTGAAGTGGTTGGTTCAAGAGTCATGGACCACGGTTCTGGGGGTGGAGGAAGCTTGCCTGGCCAGAGCCGTGGGTGTGTTTTCCAGGGGAGCGTTAGGGTTTCATTAAGATGTTGGATGCTTTCAAGCCAGTGTCCAGAACGTAGACAGAAACAAGCCTCTGCCCCCAAAGGGTGAGCGCTACCCTAGGATTCATAAAGCGCCCTCATCCTGGGTGACGCAGAGGCCTCTGTTTTTCTTGTGGTTTTTATGACTTTAAAAACCGTGTTGCCCATCGAAGCTGAGCTGGATTTTTTTAAATGTGGTACATATACACAATGGAATATTCTGCAGCCATAAAGAAGGACAAACATTTGGACTTTGCACCAACCCGGATGGATTTGGAGTCGATCATACGCAGCGATTTATCACAGAAACAAAGAACAGAGTTCCATGTGTTCTCACTCGTAAACGGACCATGAACAATTACAATGCTATGAGGAAAGCAAATGGCAGCAGTGGGGAGCTCTCAGGGGAGGGGGTGGTGGGACTGGCAGTGGAGGGAAACTGCCAGGGGAGGGAGGGGCACACCTCATCAACAAGGGGACCTGCGCGATCCATGTTTATATACCTGACCCTGAAATGTACCCCACGTCTTTATAATAAAAATTTTTAAATAATAATAATAAATGACCTGAGGGATGCCTTCATGATTGCAGGATCATGGGGGCAGCAGAAGCCCCTTGAGAAGAGATTTCCATAGTTTCTGCGCCACCTTGATGCAGGGCTGTGGCAGGGCTTTCCAGCCCTGGGCAGGAGAAAGAGGCCTTTGGTCCGAGGCTGATCCGCCTGTAGGTGTGGTCGTTTCCTTCGAGGGTGGCATCCCCCAGTCCTAGACATCGAGTGACCCGGTTCTCAAATCCACAAACATCCAGGCTTCCATGCACCTCGGCATGACTTAAAGCCAAAGACTGGCGGTGGCGCGGCAGCCTTGGCATTGAACTCAAGCTCACTGTTGAGACAGCCACACTCGGAGCTCTGCTCGACCGTGGGCGAGAGGCCGCCTCCCCTTCACGGTCTCCAGGCCCGGAGGACTCGTGCGCGCTGAGAACGCTCATTTATTTAAAGCTGCCGCTTCTTGGAGATGCAGAATGACACGTCTAAATATTACAGCACCGAGAGGTATGTAGCTGTCTGTATTTTTCCACGCAAACATCCGACTTCTGTGCCAGGAAGCGATGTGACAGGGATTCTGTAGTTTCAAGCAAATTGGTCTCAGATGTAGATGAGCAGACGTCCACAAGGAAAGCATGGAAGGTTGTCGTGTGCGGGGCCTGAGCCTGCCCGCTGCTGCGAGGCCCTTGATTGCCGGCTGCGGGCGGTGCTGCCTCTCTCTCTCCTGTCTCTTCCTCCTTTTTCCCTTCTTTCTCCTCCTCCTCCTCCTCAGGATAGTGCCCAGAAACTCCTCTCCCTCAGTGGGGCCTCGAACCTGCCCCTCAGCCTGCATGAACATCCATCGTGCAGGTTCGGGACGCTCAGGCTGCTGCAAAGCCACTGTGGCCTCGGGGTCTCCGTGCTCAGGGAGCCACTGTGGCCTGTCTGGGCTTTATGTGCGCAGAAGCCCCGCAGGATGGGAACTCGGGAAGCAGGGGTGCTGGGGGGTGAGGAGTCGGGATTCGAGTCCGGCCTGTCTGCTTTTCAGGCTGGTCGTCTCAGGTGAGCTGTATGCCATCTCCACGCCTCGGTTTCTAGAGTGGGCCGGGTGAGGGCCCCACAGGGTGAGGGCTTGGAGACGGCGGATGTGACCTTGTTTGGAGAAAGGAAGGATCTTTGCAGATGTGATTGAGTTGAGGGTGTCAAGACAAGATCTTGGAGGATTATCTGGTGGATCCTAAGTCCAATGACAAGTGCCTTAAAGGGACAGAAGAGAAGACCCAGAGAAGGCCCTGCGAAGGCAGGCAGAGCCTGGAGTGATGTGGCCACAAGCCAAGGAACACAGGGGGCCCCCAGAAACTGGAAGAGGAGAGGAAGATTTCTCCGTCAGAGCCTTGGGAGGGAGTGCAGCCGTGTTAGCCCTTGGATCTCAGACTTCTGGGCTCTGGAACTGCCAGAGAAGACCTTTCTGTTGCTTAAGTCACCCAGACTGTGGAAGTGCATTGCAACCATCCCAGGACCCTCCGGCAGCCTCCTCAAGTGCCCACGGGGACTGCCAGTGCCACACCCTCATAAGGCCTTGCTGGCTTGCAGCGCTCTGGCAATGCTGAACCCTCGGGGCGGGGGGTGGTATTGGCTTTAAGGTCAGATTTTAGCATCACGCAAGCCTGGATTCAAATCCCCATTCGCGGGCTGTGGCCCCTCGGTGATATATCTGGTCTCACCAAGCTGCTGCCGCCTTACCTGCATGAAAGGCGGACTAGTCTCCACCTTGTATCGGCTTCTTCAGGGTTCGATGAAAAAAAACCTCTTTTGTTTGTCCTTCCCTTGCAACCTGTCATTTCGCATGAAATCCGGGGACACTTGAGAAAATCAAGTTATGCACAGCAGAAGGCAATTTTAAGGGAGTAACCCTCTGGCCGGCTGACCCTCAGGCACTGAGTCCGTCCCCGAAGGGTGGAATCCACATCACCTCTTCTCTGGGAGAAAGGCTGTCAGAAAGGGGAGATTGTGGGATTGTGGCGTACACCAGGAATGGGTGCATAGTGTCACAACCTAGTCTTTGACAAACCTGGAATTGGCGTTGCAGCTCAAAGTCCTCCCCCCAAGAGACGACACCCTATTCCAGGGACACTCAGAATGGACTCTTTGACAAGGAGTGCCAGCAGTGAACCACAGTTTTAAAAGCTGCAACAAGCCAGGCTCGGTGGCTCAGCCTGTCATCCCGCGCTTTGGGAGGCCGAGGTGAGTGGATTGCCTG
>NW_007033952.1:9537-36186 GCF_000164805.1 Carlito syrichta
CCACTCACCTCAGCCTCCCAAGGTGCGGGATTACAGGCTGAGCCACCGAGCCCGGCTAGATTTTACTTTCTAAATAGTACTGAAGTAGTAAGAGAAATACTATTATTATCTTAGTAAAAGTCACTAGCAAATCTCAACCTAGGCCGGGTTTGGTGGCTCAGCCTGTAATCTCAGAGTTTTGGGAGGCCGAGGTGAGTGGATTGCCTGAGCCCGCGGGTTCAAGACCCGCGTGGACAACTTGGCGAGACCTCATCTCTACAATAAGTCAAAAAGTCAGCCGGGCGTGGTAGCGCACACCTGTAGTTCCAGCTACTCGGAAGGCTGAGGCGGAAGGATCGCCGGAGCCCAGCAGGTCGAGGCTGCAGTGGCCAGGAGCGGCCACTGCCCTCCAGTCTTGGCGACAGAGTGAGACTCCAACTCAAAAAAAAAAATGCTAGCAACATCAAGATGAACCTTAAAACCATGGTAAACAAAGCAGTGCAGGACTGATGCAGCCATAGACATACGTAGATCAGTGGAGCCAATGGCAAGTCCAGAAACAGCCACGGGTACACGAAATTTTATATTATTATAAATGTGGCATTCCAGTTCAGTGGGGAAAGGGGACCACTGGCCAAGCTATTAGGAAAATAACACAATTCCAGAGACCTTAACGTTCTGAAGAGTTGTTAAATTGTTTTTTAATTGTTCTTGCATCCAATGAAAATATAAGAATAGTGCGTCTGTGCTCTGCATTTAGAGCAGGTGTCTCAGAACGTGGCAGGAACTCAGAAGCCATACAGGAAAAGACTGGTTCTGTTGGAAACCAAAGAGGAACAGCCCACTGGGCAAAGGCACTGGCCACATGTAAGATCAAGAGTTTGTATCTGTAAGATGTAAAAATCTTGCTGCAAATCAATAAGAAAAAGGCAAACTGCCCAAAAGACAGATGAGCAAAGAACAGAGGCGATTCAAACAGGAAAAAAATGCAAAGCAGTAACTGGAAGCCTCCAGAAAGAGCAGAAGTGCGGCCCAAGTGAGGTTGACAGTGATGACCTAGGAGATCTTGCACCTCACTAATGACCATGACATCACAAATTAAAGTAGCAGATGCATTTTGTTGTAACCTGGGTTCAAAACAAAAATGATTTGTGAGACCTTGTCCACAGTGTACAGAAAAAGGGCATGCACTCTTGGTAGGAACGTTGACGTATTTTTGGTGGGCTGTTAGGCAATATTCAGTACGATGTCAAGTGGATTGCCTGAGCCCGCTGGTTCGAGACCCGCCTGGGCAACTTGGCGAGACCTCATCTCTACAATAAATCAAAAATTAGTCGGGCGTAGTAGCGCGCTCCTGTGGTTCCAGCTACTCGGAAGGCGGAGGCGGAAGGGTCACCGGAGCCCAGCAGGTCGAGGCTGTGGTGGCCGGGAGCGGCCACTGCCCCCAGCCTGGGTGACACAGTGAGACTCCGACTCAAAAAAAGAAAAGAATGGCGAAGGACATCTACGCTTACTGGCATGGGAAAGCGGTCATGACTCACAGCCGAGTGATTAGGGCACATGGGAAAGGATCAGGGTTGACCGGTGTTGCCTCGTGAAGCCAAACATGTCATTGTGCACGTGAACGTAAAATTGCGGAAGCGAATCCATCCGTGGTTTTGTGGGGAGCTATCTCAGCAGAGAGGGTTGTGGGGAGATGCTTTGAGGTGTGCCTGTCGGGGGGGTCTGTGTGTGTTGCATTGCTTTTCAGTGTTCATTTGGCTTTCATAGAATGTATGTTTTTATTTTATTTTTTTATTTTTATTTTTTAAGAGTTGGAGTCTCACTCTATCGCCCAGACCGGAGTACAGTGGCCGCTCCCGGCCACCGCAGCCTCGACCTGCTGGGCTCCGGCGAGCCTTCCGCCTCTGCCTTCCAAGTAGCTGGAACTACAGGCATTCGCTGCCACCCCCGGCTGATTTTTTGGTTTATTGTAGAGATGAGGTCTCGCCAAGTTGCCCAGGTGGGTCTCGAACCCACAGGCTCAGGCAATCCACTCACCTCGGCCTCCCAAAGCACGGGGTTACAGGCTGAGCCACCGAGCCCGGCTCTAGTTTACTTTCTAAATAAACTATATTTTCTAATCCAAAATAAATAAGAAGAAAAAGAAGAAAGAAATTAAATATTATCACTTTAAAAATATGATCCACGATTCTGTTTTAAAACTATATATATATAATATATAAATGTCCATATTATATCATTTTTTTAAAAGACTGTCTGTAGAGGAAGATGTCACAGTGGTTATCTCAGCACAAGGAAAGCATGAATGGTTGTATTTTCTTGTGGGCGTTTCGCTGTATATTCTCCATTTTTGCAATGGAAACGTGCTGTTTTGTAATCCTTAAGGCAACGTATTTACTTGGTGAAGAGAAGGGCCCCTGACAGATGGACTGACAAGGCAGCCTCGGCCCACGCATCTAGCTACATAGTAGGTGTCACTTGTCCCACCAGCTGTCTGTCGGGCGTTCCCTGTCTGCTTGCAGGACTGTAGAGCAAGAATACCCCAGAGGAGGCCACGGCACGCAATCGCGGGCAGTCTCCCATTAGACAGGCTGTGTGATGTCACTTTAAATACATCAACTCAGGGTTGGGAGGTCTCAAAGGGTGGGGAGACGAGGGTGAACTGGAAGATCAAGCGGGACTTCCTGGAGGAGGTGGAAATGGAGCTGCACAGGCTGGAGCTGGGCAGGACGCAGAGGGCCTTTCGAGTAAAAGGAGCCACGGGCGCCTTCGTAAGGAACAGAGGAGGGCCCGGGCGCCGTGTCCCTGCAAGACAAGGCCAGGGGACTGGACGGACGGACAGGATGGGCCGGGGAAGGGGAGGCTGCCTCCTGGCCGTGAATGCAGGCAGGGTGGGCTCAGTTCTCGGTGACGTTTCGGACAGTGAGCCGTCAGTGGAGAGCCGCACGTGGCCGTCATCCGCAGGTGCCACAAGGGGACAGCGTGAGGCCAGCACCCCCAGCCACGTCTGATGGAGCCCCAGGCCTGCCATCCTGGAACACATCCTCTTCCTAGTCGGCTCCTGGGACCAGGTAGCACCCGGGAGATCCCCTTTGATTCTGGCCAAGGACACGGATTGTGAGGGGGCAGACCCGGACCCCAGGCATGGACACACCCACCTCTCGCCGCCCCCCCCCGCCCCCCCGCCTTCAGGCAGGTCCAAGGTCAGGCCTGCAGCACCTGATTCCCCTCGCCTGGAGAACGGAGGCCAGGGGCGGGCGCCATGGCCAGGCGGAGCAGGCAGGAGCCCAGCTCGAGGGAGGCTTGCCTTCCTGTCTGGTGTCCCCGTGTTTTACATAATTCGGTAAGTCACTTAATGTCGCTGTGTCTTGTTAGAGAAGCTACTAATCCTTAGAGCTAACAGACTAACTAATTAGTGTAGAACACTTGGAAAATATCTAAGAAATTCAGATGTGGAGTGTAATTGCCCAGTCCTCCTGGTATTCGTGCTTGTGCCGTGTCCCTGATAGACCCGCGGGCCTGGCTGCATCGAGGAGGTGAGTGTCTCGGAGGCGCTGGCGTGAGTGAGGTGGCTGTCCTGGCGCTCCAGGGCTGCGGGTAGCACGCCCCGCCCTGCTTCGCTGGTTGAAGGCCTCGTGGGAACAGGAAGGGGGGAGCTAGCCAGCGGCCGACTGCCTTCCCGCCTTCCCGCCCCAGGACCTCGAGATGGGGGTGACCTGAGTGCCCGGGCAGGGGACAGCGGGCCTGTTGAATCCATAGGGAGGTGCCTAGAGGACCGCAGGCCGGGGGCTCGCGCCCGTGAGTGTGTTGGTGCCCACAGACCGGTCAAGCTGGAGGGAGGGGAACGGGTGTGCCCAGCCCTGGATTTGGCTTTGGGCACTGCCCATGCCTGGCCATGCCTTTGCATACCTATTGAATCCTCTGCTTTCTCTTCTCTGAAATGGGGCAAATCATTAGGCTTGTGGCTTCCCCAGAAGGCAAAGATGGGATCGTGAGACACCTGGCTCTGAGCCTGGCAGACAGCAACCGCTCCTGTTTTTCTCTTTAAAGGATGCGTGCAGGCCTTCCCTCTCAGGTGGTGAGTTGCTCGGGAAAGCTGTCCGGGCCCGAGACTCGGACTTGACTTGCTCTGGGCTCCGGGGGTTCACCCTGCCCCTGTGGGTGTGGCTTTTCCTCTCGTATTATTGGAAATAAGACAGAAGATTGAATGTTCACTTCCTAGGGATATATGGAGCTGTCAGCAAATCATTAATCTCTCTTTAAACCACGGTGACAATATTTACATTTAAGATCAAGACGATGATTATCTGAAGGACTCCCCTGGAAGCTCTTCTCGCGACTGGAAAAATACAGCAGCCGGTTCAAGAGCCACGTCCCGGGCCAAAAACAGCGGTGAGGCAGTCCACAAGCCCAGGAGTTGTAAGGGGTGAGGCAACATCCGACAGGAGGATCTAGGCTTCGAGAAAAATGAAGCCCGAGCCATGCGCCCGGGGCCGAGCCCTCAGGCCCAACCTTGCAAGAACATGATTCAGACAAACCAACTGTGGAAAGACATTTCTGGAAAGAGTTGTTTCTAGTTGAGAAAACAAGAATGCGTGCCCCAACAATGCAGAAAACAACTGTGTCACAGCAGAGGCGAAAAGCCAGGTGCTGGGCCTCCCAGGAGTGTTCTGAGAGGGGCCTCCACACCGTGCAGCTCCCAGGCCTTCTTCTGGGAGGTGCTTGTCTCAGTCCTCTGTGTTCCTCATGCTGTGGCCACGCCTGCCTGGTCTGCCCAGGATCCGGGAGGCAGGTGGGCCCCTTCTGCCGGCTGGATGCCCTGGAATGGCCTCTTCAAGCTGCTTGCTTACGGCGGTCGCTATGTCTGTACCGTAGAAACGTCTTTCTCGCTGGCGTCTCCAACGAGTGTTCTAGGACGTAGGCCTAGAACAACCAAAGCTAGCAACAACCAAAGCTAACATGTGCAGGCTTCCTCAACCACCGTGATCCAGCTGGATATTGTGTCCCTCCCCAAGGCAGATCAGTGCTTTGCCCCAAATCATTCAGCTTGGACATCTAGACTGGAGCCCAAAGTTTTCACCCCAACGTCCATGCTGATCCTACCAAGGAATGATACCTTTTTCTTATCATTCCTGAGGCAACTCTAGAATCACCTATAGGTGCCCATGCAAGCTTAGAACTCACCCTGGCCAAATGTCTCAAGAATTTAAAAAATGGCATCTACAAAATGTTGAAAAGGAGGCGTGGCCTGCGAGTGCAATGACCTTGGCCATCACTTGATACTACCCTGTGGAGTTGAGGCGATGCTTGCTCTCTGAACAGCCCTTCCTCTCCCGGGCACATTCCCCTGAGAAGCTTGGCCCATGGGCACAGGAGCCAAGCCGAAGAACTGCTGTTGACAGTGCAGCTGTTTGCGACAGCAAAACCTGTAGTCAACCCAAACATCCAGCCAGAGAAAAACAGATAAATGCATGACATGGCGTATTCACATGATGGAAGAGCACAGAGCAGTGGAAACGAACCACCAGAGCTGTCTGCTATAAGATGAGTGAAACGAGAAATTTGAACACAAGTAAGCCAAGTATGTTGCAGAAGATTACACATGGCATAAGACTAATTTATACATCTCACCAACAAGCCTTAAGGGATATATATGCCTTGAAATAAATAAATGTACACACACATACATGCGCATATATGATAGACCCTTTTAAGAAACAAGGAAGTAGCTGGGCTCGGTGGCTCAGCCTATAATCCCGCGCCTTTGGGAGGCTGAGGTGAGTGGATGGCCTGAGCCCGCGGGTTCAAGACCCGCCTGGGCAACTTGGTGAGACCTCGTCTCTACAATAAATCAAAATGAGCCGGGCATGGTAGCACGCACCTGTAGTTCCAGCTACTCGGAAGGCTGAGGCGGAAGGATCGCCGGCGCCCAGCAGGTCGAGGCTGTGGTGGCCGGGAGCGGCCACTGCCCTCCAGTCTGGGCGACAGAGTGAGACTCCAACTCAAAAAAAGAAACAAGGAAGTTATAAATAAAAGAAGGAAATTATAAATAAAAGCATAAGCTGTTTCCTGTGGGCAGAGGTGGAGGGTGGGCTGGTGGTGCGCTCAGGAAAACTCCGTGGATGTTGTCTGGCTTCTTGGCTAGGGCAGTGTGTTCACTACTGTCCTTGTAATGTCATTTCACAACACGTGTGTTACACGTATTTTCTTTTTGATGTCGAATACTCCATTTTTTAAAAGTTTAAGCCAGTCATCGAGGCCACCATTCAGGACAGCTGTGTGCTTGTTTCTGGTGACTCCAGAAGCGATTCCCGATGACCCCCTCGAGCTAGCTCCACGGGAGGGATTATGTCCTCCCTGGTGCAGTGGCTGGGCAGTGCACTGCAAGCACACCAGCTAGTCAAACACCAGGTGCCGCCAGCATTGGGAGACAGCCCCTCTACGGGCCCCAGGAGCTAACCACGCAGAGGCAGAGGGTGACCAGGACCTGGCCCACCTGTGCCAGGACAACAGCACAACCGAGTTGTCGAGATGCCTCACAGCTGACCCTGGGTGCAGGTCCTGTTACTCAGCTGCTCCAGAACAGTCGCTGCTCTGAGATTCCCTCCCCTTCGTGTAGAACCAGGCATGCCAGCAAGTGATAAGAACGAGTCCAGCCCCTACCTGACAAGGGCTTTGGCTTTGGGAATCCCCTACCTGCAGGGGCTGGGTTTTGGGGGGAGAGGCTTCAGACCCATAGCCAAGAAAGACACGAGACTGTGTATCTGAATAGAAACGTGCCCCCACATGCTTCCAGGCTTAGTGCATCGGCCCAGGTTGGTGATCAAAGGTCATGAAGTTTCACTTACCCAATGACACGAAAAGACCTCCAGGCCAGGGAGAGAATTTTCAAAAGAGGTGTCGGAAGAATGGGTCCCACGAAGGGACACGGCTGCTTGGAAGGAGCTTCTGGCCATCCCAAGGCCACACTCAGACGGCTTTAACGTTCAGACCGGCCGCCAGCAATGGTTGCTAAGACCTGTGTTTGCTAAACGGTTTTTCAAAAATGAATTAAGTGAACTGGGACCTTCAAGGGGAAAAACGGACGTTGTTACCGGGGATAAGACATGTATGTTTTTGAACAAAACATGGAATTTTTTAAAGCTCGCACCTGCCACTATGAGCCTTACAGCTTCCTACTACGGTGGTCCCTGGGTGTCTTTAGAGAATTGGTTCCAAGATCCCCTGAAGATACCAAACTCCACAGAGACTCAAGTCCCATGACTGTTAGTTCTCCATATCCGCAGGTTATGTGGATCCCCAGAATACTGAGTTTTTGATCCAAGGTTGGCTGAGTCTTCAGACACGGAAAGGTAGCTGTGCTTAAAGACTTTTCTGCTGGGATTGGTAGTGCTACTCACAAATAAGGCGTTTTAAAAAAATATATGCCACGTCATGAAGTGTGACAACCTTTGGAAGAGCTGCTTCACACCGAGCTAGTGTTTTCCAGTGGCCCACTATGATGTTACAAGGTCAAAAAAGGGGAAGGGATCCCTTCACAGGGCAGGACGGAGCCTCGGGGTTCCATGAGACAGAGAAGTTCACGAATGGGGTTCCAGGCTCTGAAAACCAAAGGAGAAACTCCCACTCATGGAGACTGGGTATCGGATCAAAGAAGAATACCCACGATTTTCTGGAAAGGCTGTGAAAATATTCATCCCTCCTCCAACTACACATCAAGGTGAGGCCAGACTTTTCTCATCTGCATCAACCACGAGGACAAATCACAATAGCTTGCATGAAGAGGATACAAGACTCTGACTGTCCTCTCTTAAGGCAGGCATTGCAATTTGCATAAATAGAAAACAGTGCCACCTTCACGAATATATATATATATTTTTTGCTTTGGAAACTACAGTTTATTATATGCGTGCTACTTGTTGATGGTTTTTTGATATTTTTAGACAGGTTAATTTTTTTATTTCTTAGTGTCACTTTCCAGCATGCCACCAAGAGACATGACCCACATATCTGTTAGTGGGCCCCTCAATAATTTTTTGAGTTAAAGGTAAGGAGAGAGCATGTTCTCAAAAGGGCAGGGGGTGGGGAGTGGACATTTGTGCTTAAGAATTCCACACAGAAGTTACATCCAAAGAAAGTCTGCACTGCGGTTAGGCTTATTTCTCCACCAACGTGAAATGCCAGGAAAACGTTCCTCTCCCGCGTCTCTGTTCAGTGACGAGGTGCCCGAGTTATCCGTGAGTTGCGATCATTTTGACAAGTCAAAGGTGGATCATTCCCAACTCGACTTTTGTGCTTCTATATAAAGGTTAGAACCCCGCCACCAAAAAGAAAAAAAGACGCACAATTGGGGCGGGGGGGGATACCCGAACTGCAAGCCGATGGAGCTTCCAGCATCCTTTCTTCCCGATGTTCTCCGAGCTGGTGGGAGGGACGGGCAGCTGTTCACCAGCGATTCCGTTTTTTCCACCATGTGTTTCGTAAGTGGCTTTTAACCAGACCCCTTAAAATGTATTATTGTTAGAAAATAAACCGAGAAACAAGGGATAGTCATTTAGTACCAGGAAGTTCATTCTGGAGACCTCCGACCTTTCAGCAGTCGTGGGGCTATTGATTTTCAATACCGTGAGGTGGCGTGCCACCCTAGGCGTGGGGTTCAGTAGGTTCCAAACAGTTTCTCCCTTATCAGTTGAGTCCCTGAGTACTTGAGCATTAAGACCACAAATGTCCGGAGTTAACGGCGTGTCACATGGCAGCTGGGTGGACGTGCCAATTTTCTAATGAAGTCGGGCTGTTGGCAAACACACCAGTCATCATATATCGAAGGAAGCTTTCTTTTGTGCATTCCCAACACTCCTGAGTGCTTCAAAAGATACCAGTTACATCACTGTCTGAGGGCCAGGCACCAAGGGAGCGGCATCCGTCCACTGCCAAGACAGACGTGAGCAAAAGTGGAGTGAAAGACCAAATGGGGCCGCATTTGGTAGGAGGTGTCAGAAATATTTTTCCAGGTGTAGCTCGCTCAGGGAGGAAAATTCTCCGAATAAAAGCAAAGGCCCCAAAGCCCTCGTGTC
Source organism: Carlito syrichta (assembly GCF_000164805.1). Taxonomy (NCBI): domain Eukaryota; kingdom Metazoa; phylum Chordata; class Mammalia; order Primates; family Tarsiidae; genus Carlito; species Carlito syrichta. The sequence goes on from NW_007033952.1 coordinate 18,594, forward strand.
TCCAGCCAGAAGAGGCACCCGGATCATTCCTCACTCCCAACTTAGCCCTGTCTCTGCGTGGAAAAATTGGTATCCTTCTTCTTAACACTGACGTGAGAGAAACAGTCACTTCGGGTCCAACCCAGGATGTGGCTGGACTCATCAGCCCTGATCCGTGAACCTGGTGAGTCCACGGAGCATTCTTCCAGGCTCTCGGAGAACCTGACCACATTTACACCTCAGGAAACTCTGCCAGACTGTCTGCTCTGCCCTCTTCCTCTGCTCCCCACCCGTAATAAATTATGGCTGCCATCTTGTATTGATTATTGAAAATGTTATGTCCACGCGAAGAAAATCCTATTGCTTTAAATATCAGCGTTATAAGGGATTTAAACGTTGTTGTTGTTGTTTTTTTTTTAACAGAAATGTGTGATAAAAATTTTTAAGCAATTGAAAGGAGCGGGGGGCATGAGGTGGCCAGAATTATTAAATAACCAAAAAATCAATCCTCGGTTTCGTCCGGCCAGACGAGCCTTTCTCGGCTCAGGTAAGTAGTTTAAAGTCAGACACGTCTCATACTGGACTTTTTACAGGAATGGCGAAATTTATAATGAAATTCAACTAGGAAACTGGAAAAACAGCCAAATTGGTGTAGCAAAGTGGCTAATGGGATCATTAGCCTACTCGCTGTATTTTTTTGGACATTGTGTGCCTGTACCGTGGTACTCGAGAGCAGATTGCGGGAACAGGCTGACAGTTAGTAGCTAGCTCAGCAGTGCTGGGTACAAACTGCCATCTTCCTGTGGATTTACAGCTGCCACTTCTGCTACTTCAATTAGTTCTATGGCACACAGATGTTGCTTAAATGTTGCTGCTAATGATACTGCAATAAGCGTAAGATTCATGCCATATTTTGAGGCACGTAAATTTCTCAAGTGGCACAATTAAAGTGGAAATATTAGGTGGTGAGAACTTGGCAGTCTCTCCAACTTGGAAGGCGCACCCGCTATGCAATAATGGGTCAAAAATTCATTCAAGTTTTACTGCTGTTCCGAGTTTTAAAAGACTTTTCACAGTTGAATGCAAAGTAGTAAAAACCAGGGTATTAGGAAATGAGAATGCAGTTCTGTTATTCAGACATGACTTTTAATTTCAAATTGAAATCACATGCTCACTTTTCTGGATATGACCGAAGGGAAGCGGTATAGGCTGAGGAGATTTGTCTTTAAGAGTGAAAAAGTCCTGGGTGGAAATGAATTCATGACGGGGCCCGCACCACAGTTGGCGCCGCCCATGACTTTGGGAAGCGTTGCGACACCCCTCCAACCCAGAGAAGCAGCCCAGGTCATGGCAGCAGCCAAGTCCTTAAACAGCTGTCTCTCCGTTCACCTCTGGATGTGGCCTCAAGTCACGGACCGGGCAAGTCTGCTGGGCCAGGCCCCGTCCACACGCACACACACATGCACACACGCGGTCTCGGCCTGTGACACACTTGGACTCACATGCCTGCACAGACACTCAGCCGGCCTGTGACACGCCGGCACACGTGCGTGCACTTGCACACACACGCGTGACCTCTGCCTCGTACAGACATGGGTGCTTGGTCTCTCTGCCTCTTGCCCAGGTAGGGAAGAAAGAGACAAGCGGCGCTTCCAGGAGTCTCCTTCTGCCTGTATGGAGTCTCCATCAGAATTTCTCCCCCTCATTTGCCATTCCAGTCAGAGGCCCCTGCCTGTCGCCAAATTTTCCTTCCCGTGAAAAATCTCTCCTTCAGGGAAGAGCTGCTCCCCGACTGGTTGTCAGATACGCTTTCGATTCCGCACGCGCCGACTTAAAAGGCAAGCGGTTCGCGGCAGAGCCGGCGCCCAGTAGGCCTTTCCGCTTCTGGCATCTCCGACGGTGCGGGCTCATCCTCCACCCCATTGGAACTTCTTGATTTGCACCGTCAAGCAAATGATTCCCTCGCACCGAATCAGCGCCGTCCCGATTAGAATTTGAACCCGAGCACCAGAAATCCCCAGAAGCGGCACAGCCCGGCTCCACCCGGGTCTCCCCGCGTCAACTCTGCACCTGTAGCAAAGGCTGTTTGCAGGAGGCATGGAAGCCGGACGTTGTCCTGTAGCTAGCTACCCAATAGTCACTTTCCCCCTAAATGATGCAAGTCATTGGGCGAAGCCTTCCCCAGGCAAATCAGGGCCCGTCATGATTTAACACCCAGTCAATTCCTCCCCACCTTCCTGTCTCCCTCTTCTCTGCACCCTCCCTTTCCCCCTGCCCCCCATCTTCCTTCCTTTTCTCCCCCTCCCCCACCCCGCCCCCTGCCCTGTACCTGGACCCCTTGGGTTATTTACAGCAAATCTTACAGATGTCAGTATTGTCTTGTTCTGAAGCCAAAAAGGACAATGAGTGCCCGCTGACCCCGGTACAACGGATCTCGCTGGAGCACAAGATGTATTTTATACGGCAGTGAAAAGCCTACAGGTAATTGAGAGAGAGAGAGAAATGTCACTGTAGCATTTCTGTTGACACTGCACTCTGCGCGGAGGGAAGCCAGGCCTGGTGGCTGGAGCCGGAACAGCCACGGCCACGCCGTGGACCCGGGAAACCTTGTCCTTTAGGAAGGAGGAAGCACTAGAAATGAATCGGCTCAGATTTCGCAACTAATGAAATATTTCCCGGACCAAAGGGGCCACGAGGAACCGGCTGTGCTGCTTTCCTGCTTGTACTGATACATACGGACCCCGAGCCCAGCTGCTAACTCGGATCTGTTTTCCAGCTCTCTTTATTGTCCTTCCATAATGCTTAATGTACTGTTTGTATATGTTGTGCTTGCACTATATTTTCATGTGCCCTCGTATATTTTATTCATCTCTGGCTTTCTACGAAGGCAAGCTCACAGCGACACGGAGAATAATTATTTGCCACCATCAATCAAGTGTCTACGTGGTGGGTTCCTCATGGGATGGCCTTGGTTTTAAGGCATGAAATGTGACCCTGGTTCTTTGGGGCCATTTCGCTCTTTGTTCCTGGGGTCTGCCGGTGGGGTTGTCTGGGCACTGGAAAGCAGGCGTTCTCTCCTGGCAGCACAAGAGCTGCGCCCGGGACCCCCAGAGGTGTGCAGCTTGGTGCTCTTACGCCCGCCCTTCCTGGGGTTTAAAAGCAGAAAGGAGCAGCTCGTCGTGGCGGGCGCGGTAAGCACAGGCCCGCACGAGTTCATTAACTCACACATGTCGCTCCCTTTAGAGCTGCCGTGGGGACGCAGGGGACCAGGGGGGCCGGTCCTGGCATCATGCACCACGCGACCTCCTGCTAGTGAAGACGGTCCAGACCCAGCGAGAGAATGGTGGGCCGCGGATGAGGCCCCATTCCTTTCCTGGACACCAAAGCCAGACCCAAAGCGTCCATCCCTGAGAGACAGGACCTTCTACAGATGCCTGCAGAGGCAAGGCGGGCTGACCTGGCCTCCCTGCAGGCTGCTTACTGCGCAGCCGGTTTCTGGACTCATTGTGCTGCCTGAAAGCCTGTGGGCTCCTAAATGCAGGATCCTGGCCTTGGCAGCTGTAAGGCTGGCGGCGGACATTTGAAAGCGAACAGACAGGCATATCCTCTTCCCTCGTGCTGGCCTTGGATTCCCAGGGAGCTGCACCCCAGGTGGCCTCGGGGGGAAGGCGAATCCCAGGTTAGCCCAGTTCTCCCTCCCCACGGCCCCTTGCTGGGCTCACCCGTTGCCGTGTGGTCAGAGTGTGTGTCTGTGTGTGTGTGTGTGTGTGTGTGTGTGTGTGCGCGTGTGTGTGTGTGCACGCACGCTCTCATGAGCACAGTGGCGCTATCTCCAAGTTCAAGTGAAGGGGACCTGGAGGTTAAGCAGGGGCGGAATGACAAAGACGTCCTCCTCCCCTGGTAGCAGGTATTTAGCAGATGGGAAAATATTAGCAGATGGGAAGTCAGCAGATACATTTAGATCAAGATGCAAATTTAAAAGCCGCCAACCCCCTGCACTAAATATTTACACTGAACCTCTCTGCTCCATCAGCCGTCTTCTATTTTTGATGAGCCCCTACAACTGCTCTTATTACGGAGTCACGTAAAAATGGAGGAAGGAAAATTCCATGCTCAATGGCAGATTCGTGATTCATTACATTTCAGCGGGGACGTAGGAGGCGGTTTTCGGGTTTTTGTCGACTTCCGGACTTGAGTTCTGGAAGACTTCACATTACCTTCTTTCATGAGTAAGCTATTAATATAAATTAAATGCTGCTCCAAAACATGGCTGTCTCTCTCCTCTCCTACGTAGCTGATACCGAAACGTCTATTGTTGAACAACATTTCTAAAATGCAATTCCAACCCCCTTACGATAATTTTCAATACCAAAAAAGAAAATTCCCAAAGAGCGAAAATCACACCTGAGCCCAGCATACCACCCTCTTACAGGCCACAGGCCCTGGCTCCCACCGTGTGATTTTCGTAGACCGGTTCTTTCCCTCTGTGTTAAAATCGTCGCTGCAGCCTCACGTCTGCCCAGAACCCTACCGACACTTTGATGTGTGTTCTACCTTAATCCTCCAGGATTTGTGAGGTGAGAACTATCTCATCCGTGTTAAAGTAGGGAAACTGAGACTGGGGTTTAGAACTCACCAAGGCTCATAGGTTCTTGTCATGGGCAGGGCTGAACTCCGGTGTTTTGACTACAAGTCTCTTGTGCCTTCAGTCATAGCTAGGGAATTGAACTGGATACTTTCAGAGGGACCCTCAGTCGACAAAATTCAACAATGGCTGTTTTGTACGTCAATGAATTTGTTTTCTCCTCCAAGTGTTTGCATGCCTGCCATGGGCCAGGCATGGTTCTGGGCTCCGGGGAAACATCACCACGAGCAGGCCTGGTGAAGTCCTTGCCCTAGCGGGGTTTACCTTCTAGTGGAGAATATAGGAAGAAGAAAGTCATCAAATGAAATTACAGCAATGCCATGAAGAGAGAGTGCAGACAGGGGGTCAGATCCAGAAGCTTCTCATAATCTATTATCTTGCACATCTAAAGATGGGATCCGGTTTGGGAAACAGGATGGTGAGCCCAGCTGGCAAAAATCTGTCTTTCTCCGGAGATGCCCTTGCCTCCCAGAATGGGCGGCCCCTGCCCGTCACCCGAGGGCCTGGGTCAGCCTGATTCCAACTCAGAGTCCGCATGCACCATAAAATGGGCCTTGGGATCTTTGTCACAACCAAAAATTGGACGAGAGCAGAGACCTCGCCCACCTTGTCACCCGCAGAAAGATGCTCAGCTTGTGCAGGAGGAAGTTGCCCACGGGGTGGGCCCTGATTAATTTTTCTCTGCTATTTATATTAGAGTGTGGTTACCTTAGCAACCGCGGAGTGTCTGCATTCCACAGCCCGAGCTGGGAGAGCCCACACCGTGGATGTGTCAGAAGGGCAGGCGCGTTGGACCAGGAGACAGGCCGCTCTTCGGGCCTTCGACTGCTCGCCAAGGTCCTTGGTTGGCTCGACTGTCCATCCCTGCAGCCCGCTCTCCCCGGCCGCCCTTCCGCCGACACGGCTGGCTGCGGCCTCGCAGCTCACGTCCAACCCCACTCTGCCCCTCCGCACCTGCCCGCCCGGGGCTGGGGCCTCCTGTCTTGGGGCCATTGGCTCTCATCTGTCCTCCTGCTGGATCTGAAGCTCCTTAGAAGCAGGGCTGTGTCTCTTGGTCACCGTCCCCTCGTCTCCAGCCCCCGACAGGCACTATGCAAGGCAGAGCAGGCCCTTGAGACATACGTACTGGGAAGACCCATTCTAAATGGGGCAACTCTGCTTCTTCCAGTCACCTTTAAAATGCTGTTGTAGCCGGGTTCGATGGCTCAGCCTGGAATCCCGCACCTTGGGAGGCTGAGGTGAGTGGATTGCCTGAGCCTGCGAGTTCAAGACCCACCTGAGCAACTTGGCGAGACCTCATCTCTACAATAAATAAATTTTTTTAAAAAAAGAAAAAAATTAGCTGGATGTGGTAGCGTGCACCTGTAGTTCCAGCTACTCGGAAGGCTGAGGCGGAAGGATTGTTAGAGCCCAGCAGGTCGAGTCCGCGGTGGCCGGGAGCGTGCCACTGCACTCCAGTCTGGGCGACAGAGTGAGACTCCAACTCAAAAAATTAATTAATAAAATAAAATAAAATGCCATTGTATGCAGTATTTGGCACACTTCCGTTTCGACTGACTTCTAGATTTAACTCTTAAAAAACTCATCTATTTTCCCATTGACTTCGACTGGAACTGGAAAACCAAAGCTCTAACAGGAGGAAACCTGTTGAAGGCACAGTTAAGTTCAAGGTCAGGCATTATCAATGGGGAGTGGGGAGCCCCCAAGCCTCAGGCAGCACCCGGGCAACTCAGTGTCTCATTCCGCCATTTCTCCTCGTGCAGCTTTATCCTTCTCTGCCCTCCTTCCGACCAGAACAGGTCCTTAAAGGCAAAAACATTTTGCCATTCTAATAGCACCAAGACATGACTGCCCTTTCTCCTTTCTGTGTGTTTCCACATTTAAGTTCCATGCAGTTAAATTGGAATAAAACAAATTGGAAAGACGGTTTAAAAACCCCCGATACCACAGCCAGGCTCGGTGGCTCGGCCGGTCATGCCAGCACTTGGGGAGTCCGAGGCGAGTGGATTGCCTGGGCCCGAGGGTTCGAGACCAGCCCGGGCAACTTGGAGAGGCCTTGTCTCTGCAATAAAACAAAAATCAGCCGGGCGTGATAGCACACACCTGTAGTCCCGGCTACTTGGAAGGCAGAGGCGGAAGGTCGACGCTGGGGTGACCATGAGTGTGCCCCTGCACTCCAGACTGGGCAACAGAGTGAGACTTCGACTTAAAAATCAATAAATAAATAACCCCGATACCAAACCTATCCAAAATATTATGAGGAAAATATCATACATAATTTTTTCTTTCCGAGTCGAAGTCTCACTCTGTTGCCCAGGCTGGATGCAGTGGCACAATCACGGCTACTGCAGCCTCAACCTGTTGGACTCAGGTGAACTTCCTGCCTCAGGCTCCCGAGTATCTGGGACTATAGGCGCATGCCACCGTGCCCAGCTAATATTTTTATTTATTGTAGAGAAGAAGTTTTGCCATGTTGCCCAGGCTGATCTCGAACTCCTGGGTTCAAGCAATCCTCTCGCCTTGGCCTCCCAAAGTGCTGGGATTGCAGGGGTGAGCCACCATGCCCAACCTATACATCGATATTTTTTTATGAATATAAATGAAAAAAATACCTGACCAAATATCAGCAAAGAAAGTCAAATCAAGCAATGAATAAGTGTGTTTATCTCAGATATGCAAGGTTCATTTAGGGTTTGGAAATCAATTAGTGTAGTTTGACAGATTAAAGGAGAAAAGATCATCTCTATAAATGTAGAAAAAGTATTGTCTAAAATACAGCACTCATTTATTTATTTATTTCTCTTTTCATTTTTATTTTGAAATTGTGGGGTCCAATTCAGGGTTAGGTATACGAATGCTCCTTGTGCGGGTGCCCTTACTGATGAGGTGTGCCCCTCCTTCCCCAGGCGGATATCGACTACTGTCGATCCCAGCTCCCCACTCCCCATCAGCACTCATTTATTATAACAATTCTCAGTAAATTAGAAATAGGAATGAACTCCCTCAATTTGATAAATGGCCTCTATGAAAAGCCCACAGATGATATACTTAATGGTGAAGTATTGAGATGCTTTGCCCCAAGATGGGGGGCACGGCCAGTATGCCTGTCCCCACCATTTCTATTCATTGTTGTACCTGATACGTAGCCTATGCAGCGAGGCAAGTAAAACAAAATTCATAATCATGGGAAAGGAAGAAGTAAAACTGTCCCTATTTGCAGATGACTTGATTACTTACAGAGAAAATTGGAATAATCCAGCAAGAAAAAAATGCTACCGATCTCATAATGTGAATTTAGCAAGGTCATGTGATATAAGACTAATATGCCAAACCCAACAGCGTTTCTATATGCTGTCGGCAAGCAAGTGACAATTTTTAAAGCAATACTATTTCTGATAGCATCAGAAAGCAAAATACATCGGAAGGGATATAATGAATGGTGTGTGAGATCGCTATACTAAGAATTACAAAACATCTCATAGAGAAGTTAAAGAAAACTTAAATGAATGGTATACAATGTTCATGGACTAGAAGATCAATATCGTTAAGATGTCAGGTCTCCCAAAATTAATCTAAAATTTCAAAGTGATTTCAATCACAATTCCAGCAGGCATTTGTAGAAATTGACAAGATCAAACATTTTTAGATGGAAATGCAAAGGACCTAGAAAACAGAACAACCTTGGAAAAGAACAAAGTTGGAAGACTTTAGCAGGTGCGTTCATAATAACCCCAAATTGGAAACAGCCCAAATGGCATCCAACGGCAGAATGGATAAGCATCTTGTGTCATATTTATACCATGGAATACCACTCAGCAATAAAAAGAAATGAGCTATATATGCCACAACATGGATGAATCTCATAGACGTGATGCTGAGGGAAAGAAGCTGAACACAAAAGGGTACAGACTCTTCATTTGTCTCATTTCATTTGCATCATGTTTTGGAAGACACAAAACTGATCCATGGTGGAAAAAATTTCAGGATAGTTGCCCAGGGTGGACCGAGGTGAGTTAAACTAGGAAGAATGCTGAGGAAACTTCCTGGGATGAGGGAAAATCTGTGATCGATAAGTGTGTAGGTTAAGCGAATGTGTCTATTATTTGTGCACAGTTAAGATCTGTGCATTCAGAGTATGTAAATTTTACCTCCACCGAGATGGCAGTGGGAGAAAGGGTGCAGGAAGCACAGGTGAAGAAAGGATGGTAAGATGTCGATAGTTGCTAATGTCAGGTCACAGGTGTAAGGGGCTCATTATCCCTTGTTCATTTTCTATTTGCTTGAAACTCTTCATCACAAAGGAGTGGTTTTTAATTTAGCACATAAAAAAGAAATGATGCAGTATAAAACATTTTAATAAGATCTCACTTTAAGTACCAAACTTGAAATAATGTTTTCCCCTCAGATGGTTTGATTTTCAAAGCCAGTTTCCCATCCGGTGACCTGAACTGATTGTCACTATCTTTGGGCTCTTGTCCCTCTGGGGGCATCCCTTGAGGTGAATGGCAACCGTATGCCCACTTCCTTTGTGAGGAATCTCTGAACTGAGATAGTATCTGGAAATGAGTTAGGGAATAATCGTGCTGCTTTCTTAACAAAATCCATCGTTGCTTGACGTCTTTCTCAAAGGCAATAGGTATGTCTTCCCAGCATTTGTCAAGTGGCGCGGCAGACACAAGTGCTGCACATGGGACTGATGTTCACTAGCTCTAGAAGGTAAGTAAGATGTGAGCAAATTCCATGGAAACCAGACAGCTTCCAGAGTCTTCCAGGTAACGTTAAGGAAAGAGATTTAAGGACAGAAGACGATGCTGAAAAAGCAAGACCAGCTCAAAGGTAAATACATCTTTCAGGTTCCCACCCCTCAAAGTAATCGGGCAAACAAACAAACCAAAAATGGTAGGAACGTTAGCTGTGTCAACACCATCACGGCGATGCTGTTCACTGCAGGGGTTGTCCATGTATGGAGTTTGGGATTCACTTCTGCTCCCCCTGCACCCCGCTATGCCATTCTTTTTCCTCTCTGGTGTCTCAGTCACCACCTTGAGCACTACGGACGTGGCTGGTCTCGGTAAGCACGCACCTCCTGCCCGGTGAGTGGGCTGGGTAGAGGATGCCCATTGGACCACTGTCCTCCCCGTCGCACTCTGCCAGCTGGTTTCTGACTTCAGGGAATGGCTGTGTATCCTCTGTCTTCCATGCAGTTGGTGGATTTAAAAGGGGCACCATATGTTCTTTTTTGCAACCTAAGAAAGGTTCTCTGAGTTTACAGTAATAACACATTGAATCATTTTTACTTTTCCTTTTAACCAAAAAGGCCCTTCTTTGGAATTTTTACACACAAAATGCTATTTCCAAATTGCACCCTAATGTGACTGCTGTTCAGTAGGTCAAAGGTATCCTGACAATGTTGGCATTAATAGTAATAATAATATTTTAATATTATGGACAATCATTTTTTTTTGAGTTGGAGTCTCACTCGGTCGCCCAGACTGGAGTGCAGTGGCCACTCCCGGCTACCGCAGCCTCGACCTGCTGGACTCCGGCGATCCTTCTGCCTCAGCCTTCCAAGTAGCTGGAACTACAGGCGCATGCTACCACGCCCAGCTGATTTTTTGATTTATTGTAGAGATGAGGGCTAGCCAAGTTGCCCAGACGGGTCTCGAACCCGCAGGCTCAGGCAATCCACTCACCTCAGCCTCCCAAAGGTGCGGGATGACAGGCTGAGCCACCGAGCCCGGCTAAAACAACCATTCTTTAAGGTCAATTTATGGAGGAGAAAAAAGGAGCCAGGAAGAGCAACCGGGAAAATTAGCCAGACAGTAAGAAAGGCCAGTCGGCCCCTACCAGCCAGAGCCAGCCTGTGTTAGTTAATATGTTAGAGCCCTCCTGGTTAGGGCTGGGATGGAGAGCGGCTCTGGCCCCTTGACCTCAAGCAGAGACCCAGATGAGGACATGGGCTGAAGGGGTCGGCAGACGGCTGTCGAATGCTGTGCAGCGAACCAGGCAGATTCTGTGGTCTTCAGGGTCAACCGCCCACCCCGTGGGGAACAGAAACCCACTCTGAACGCCTCCGTCTCTATGACCTGCGTGGGTGTGGATTTGCTAGGTACAGCGTGTCCAGAGGACTTTTCGGGGGCTCTGGTTACAGGCTGGACAGCTGGCCTCACCCAGGGCAGGCCTCTCCCCACCTCCCTCAGTTCCACAAGGGCATTCGGGCCAGCAGGAGGGAACAGCCGTGCTGGGCTTGCCTGACTCCTGGATGCTCCCACCCCGCCCAACCTGGAAGCAGGCTTGTCCACAGCGGACGCCGGAGCACTGGGATTGTGCGGTGGGACCTATGCCCGGCACGTACCATGACCGAGACAAAGAAATGGAGGCCCAAACTCACCTGGGTGAGACGCGGCACGCTTCTGAGACTGACACCAGAGCAGATAGGCCATGTCTGCTGCCAGAGTCAGTTCACCTTCAGAATTCCTACCCCTCCGTCTTCGCAGACATGTAAGCGATTTTAATTATTTTTAAGACAGCTCAAACTTATTTCAGAAAAGAATTAGCTCAAGAGTAGGCATAGAGACCCTAGAGAGTTACTGGCTTTGGCTCCTCCTCGCCAGCAGAGCTGCTTTCTTTATTATTTTTGCCACGATTCCTGCTGTTTCTCTTTATTAATGCAATACGGAACTTTCTTCAAGAAAAGCAAAAGGGACTTAAGCCTGTTTCAACTCTATTGTCGGTTGTTTTAGAAAAATATGCAGTTATCCCCAAAGTGCTAGAAGAGGCTGATGCCGTGGTGGACACAAGGCAAATGGGGCAGTTCACATGCGGGACATGCAGATTTTCAGGGTAGCATTCAACGAATTTGAAAACGCACTCCCCTGTGTGACTGACACCCCAGTCAAGATACAGACCTTCGTTAAGCAGATATTTGCGCTCCTGTGTTCATAACAGCACTCTCCACAACAGCCCAAAGAGGGAAACAACACAAAATATCTATAATACAAAATATCTATAACACAAAATATCTAGTCTATCCATACAGTGGGATATTATTCAGCCTAAAAAAGGAAGGAGATTCGAACACATACTACAACTTACAGGAACCCTGAAGACATTCTGCCCAGTCACACAAGCCAGACATGAAAGAATACAGACTGTATGATTCCTCTTTGCTACATAGAACAGTCAATTCATAGAAAAATATTGAGTTTAAACTCATGATTGAGTTTAAGAGGCCGGGGTCTCAGAGGTGGGGAAATGGGAAATTAGGGTTTCAAGGGGGCGGAGTTTCCGCTTCGGAAGATGAAAAAGTGCTGGGGATGTTGGGGGTGACAGCTGCCCAAACAGTGTGAATGTGCTTAGGGCCACTGAGTTGTCCTAAAAATTGGTAAAATGGTATGTTGTACGTTTATCGTAATTGTTAAAAATTTTAGGGATACAGAACTTTGGGTCACCTCAGAAACTTCCCGGTCTCCCACTTCCAATGAACCCCACCCCCTTGGAGGATCCTCTGTTCCTAGCCCATCACCGACCACAGATTGGGGCTATTTTTCAGCTGCAGATACGTGGGTGGGATCGCAGCGTGTGCTGTGTTGAGTCAGATTTTCTCACTCACCAGAATGCTTGGAGATTTAACCTGGTTGCCTGTGTCCAAAGTTCATACTTTTTTATTGCCGAGTATCATTCCATCGTAATACTATGCCCCAGTTTTTTTCATTTATTACTTTGTTGATGGACATCGAGTTGTTTCCAGGTTTGGGCTTTTTATACATAAAGCTGCTATAGGCATTCGTGTTCGAGTCTTTGTGCGAACACAGGTTTTTATGTCTCCCAAATACATACGTAGCATGTGATGGCTGAGTGGCTGTAGATTTACCTTTATAGACACAGATTCATCAAAATGGTGTCAAAAACACACCCACCAGCAATGTATGTTTCCTGGCATCTTCAACAGCATTCAACGCTGCCATTCTCTCTTATTTTAGCCCAAAGGGGTGAGATCTTCCAGTGGTTTTATTTTGCATTTCCTGGATGGCCAGTGGTATGGAGCACTGTTTTTATGCTTCCTGGCTGTCTATATGTCTTCTTGGTGACGTGGCTGTTGCTCCCTTGCTCATTTTTATTCTTGTGCTCTCATTATTGAGTAGTAGGAGTTCTTTATATATTTTAGAAACAATTCCTCTGTCAGTTGTATGTTTGGGGAATATTTTCTCCCAATCTGTAGCTTTTCGTTTTCCTAGTAGTGACTTAAAAAAAACAACAAAAAAAAACAACAGCAAGGGATTTATTATAGGGTATTAAATAGCTTCAGAATGTTCGGAAGGAAACTTAAGAGGCTGGGGTCTCAGAAACAACTTCCAGATGTGAACAGCAGAACCGGCCTGGAGGAAGGGCTGTTGCCATCATGGCTGCCTTAAGCCACTGGGTTTCTGTTGTGTCCAAGAAGCCTCCGTGTGCCTTTTGTATTTTTAAACTTTTTATGCTAATATAATTTTTAACTTAAAAAAGAGTTGCAAAGATAGTACAAAGGGTTCCCAAGTTCTTTGATCCAGCTTGACACCATAACATCAACATCTTGTGAAACCATGGTACATTTATCAGAACTCAGAAATTAACAACAGTTCAACACAGGTAACTAAACTACAGATTTTATTCAGAGTTCACCAGTTTTTCCAGTAACGGCTGTTTTCTGTTTCAGGATCCATTCCAAGTTTCCATATTGCATTGAATTGAGGTAGCTCCTTGGTCTCTTCCAATCAGTGATGTTTCTCAGATTTTCCTTTTCCTTCATGACTTTGACTGAATTAATTTGTAATGTGTCCTTGGAGTGCACAAACTTTAAAAAAAATTTACTAACGTGTCCTAGTAGTTTTTCTTTATATTGCTTAGAATTTTATTCATACATGATCATGCCATCTGGGGGGGGGAGGTTTACTTCTTCCTCTCCCATGTTTGTGCCTCTCATTTTATTTTCCTGCCTTATTTCACTAGTTATGATCTCCAGTCAATGTTGAATAGAAGTAGAAAGAATGGACATTCATTACATGTTCCCTATCTGAAGGGATAGCCATCCAGGGTCTTGCCATTAAACATTATATGTTAGCTGTAGGTTTTTCATAGATGACTGTTATTTGATTGAGGGCTTTCTCTACGATTTCTCATTTGTTGAGAGTTTTCAAATGGATGAATTGAATTTTATCAAATGTTTTTTCTTCATCTCTTGAGATTAGTGTATGGTTGCTCTCTTTACTCTGTAATGTGAATTGCAACTGATCTTCAAAGGTTAAAATAATCTTGAGCTCTAAAGATAAACTCACTTGATCATGATTATATTATATTTCTTGTATATTACTGGATTTGACTTGCTAATGTTTTGTGAAAGACTTCTGTGTTTCTGTTCAAGAAAAATATTGGCCTATACTTTTCGCATCCTGTTTTATTATTCTCAAGTTTTGATGCCAGGCTTATGCTGAACCATGATTCAGCCTGTGGAAAGTGTTACCTCTTTTTCTCTTCTCTGAAAGAGCCTGTGTAAAATTGGTCTTATTGATCCCTCAAATATTTGGTAGAATTTACCAATGAAGCCCTCTGAGCCTGGAGTTTTATTTTGGGAAAGTCTTTAATTACAAATGCAATTTTAAAAACTGATATGGGGCTATTTACATTTTCTATTTATTTTGTGTCAGTTGTAAAGTTTTTTATTTCAAGGTATGTATTCAGTTCCTCTCAGTTATTGAATTTTGGACTTAATGAAGTTCACATTATCCCTTTACTAACCCCTCATGTCACTGGGATATGTAAATGTCTCCTTGTTTTTAAAAAAATTCTTGATATTAGTATTTTGTGTGTCCTTTTTGCTTTTGTCTGGATCAATCATGCCAGACATTGCAGTTTTCTATTACTGCATAACAAATTGCCTCAAAGCTTACTGGATCAAAATAACAATGATTTATTATTTTTCACTTTTCTGTAGGTTGACTGGGCATCCCTTCTGCTGGTTCCAACCGGGCTCACCTGCAGGGCCACACTGAGTTGGAGGGTGGTCAGGGCTGGAACGTCTCACTCACAGGTTTACCCCGTTTTACTGGCTGTTGACCGAGACAGCTCAGTTCTCTGTCATGTGGCCTCTCCTCTTCCTGTAGATGACGCATTTTCTTATGTGGCAATCTCAGGATAGCATTCCAAGAGGGCAAAGGCAGGTGGTCCCAAGGCCCGCTGAGGCCTAGGCTCTGAGTGTACACAGCACCACTTCTGATACATTCTATTGACCAAAGCAAAGTTGAAATGTACCCACATGTCATATCGTTTCGGAATGTATGGGAGATGTAGCAAAGTTTCATTGCAAAGTACTGTGCCTTTTTCTTTCTTTCCTTTTTTTTTTTTTTTGAGAAAGCAGGATTTATTGAGAGGACAGTGGGAGGGGACCCGAAAGGGTTGCCTGTGCCTTTTTCAAAGGAAGAATTTGTGGCCAGGAAACAATCTATCACGTTACACAGTCTGGCCAAAACTATTTGCCGTCTTCCCACATGCACACATTCTTTCTCCCATCCCAGAATGCCTGAAAACCTCATCTCAAGAGAGCACCAGGCTCAAAGTCCAGGGTGCCATGATCAACATGAGATCCATCTGGACATATATACGTGACTCTTCTGGTGTGACTCTTCTCGATCCAGAGATCTGTGAACTAACAAACCCAGTTATCCCACAAACCGGGCCAGGATAACCACTCCCATCAAAAACAGGAGAAACACAGGGCACATTAAGGTCACTGGTTCTTACCAATTCTAAGCTCCAGATGGGCCCAGGCAGTCAGAGCCCCCTGGGAGATATTCCTTGATTAAGGCTTAGTTCTGCTCCCAAAAGGGGCTTCCTGGTCCATTGTTCTCCTTATTGTTCTCTTGTTCTGCTCTCTGGGTCTAAGAGTCCTTTTTTCCCCACTAGAAATGGCCCAAGTTTGAACATGAGTAACTTTCTCTTGTCTGTTTCTAGTCCATAGAAAGATGGAGACCCAGAAGTATATTTTAATGTTGAATGCTATCGGCCCCTTTTAGTCCAAGCTGTTGGTGCTTTTATTAGTACATTTCTCTGAAAAATTGTATGAGTCTCCTATGAATCTTATCATGGTGTGGGGCATTCTCTATGCTCCCAAAAGTCATAACCACAATTCTTTTCAAGACAGACCTCTTTCCAACTTGTATATGTCAGTCTCCTTGTCTTCTTAGAAGTCCCTTTTTTTCTTGTTGAGAGGGTCTGTATAACACTGCCTTAAGTCTTTCTGAGGTCTCAACAGAGGGTCTCACAGCCAAAAGCTTCAATCCGTCCTTACTCTAAGGCCATTCCTTCCTTTAGGGATATGTTGCTGACTGCTGAAACTGAAAATGGGGAATGCTTTTCTTTTTCAACCAACTAGTCCTGACACTTTTCTGTTCCCTTTATGTTCTGCCTGCAAACTGAACTGTTTTTTATTTGTTTATTTTGCTTTGGTTTTATCTCCTCTCCCTCTTCCTGTATCTTTTCCTACACAGCTACAGGAAGTGAATTGGCACTTTTAACATTGTGCCTAGAAATACTTTTATCTGTATTTACAAATTCTTTAGGTACATGTTCTATTTTCCAAGATATATACTAGTGATCGTCTTGCTTGTGGTTTTGTCATTTAACTCAGGTCACTCTTTCTCCAGC
The DNA here is from genome assembly GCF_000164805.1 of Carlito syrichta. Classification (NCBI taxonomy): domain Eukaryota; kingdom Metazoa; phylum Chordata; class Mammalia; order Primates; family Tarsiidae; genus Carlito; species Carlito syrichta. Next base: position 34,897 of record NW_007033952.1, read on the forward strand.
CTCGATTCTCATCTCCTCGCAGACCTTCCAACACCCTCAAACACCTTTCCAGCCTCCACCCGATGTCTGATTCTAAAACCAGAGATGCATATCCTGTGTTAGAGCAGCACTCCGATTTCCATTTGAGTGAAGAATTGCTGTATAATAAACCACCCCAGCACTGAAACGGTGACGATTTGCTGTTTCTTCCAGTTCTGTGTGGGCTGACTGGTTCTTTGCTCACGCAGAGCCTTCAGCTCAAGGGTCCACCGGTTAGGAGGGTCCGAGATAGCCTGGCCCGCCTGTCCAGGGGCTGCTTGATGTCCACATAGCCTCTGACCTTCAGGAAGCATCCTCACGTGGTGGTCTCGGAGCCGTGCAACGAGACAGAGGCTGCATGGGCTGGAACCGAGACTTCACACAGCTTTATTCGCCAGGTCCTACTGGTACTCAAAGCAGGTCACAGGAGGACTGAATCAAGGGAGGGTGACGCCATCATGGCCAAGTCACATGCAAAGCGAGCATGGGAAGACCGCTTGCAGCAACCTGAGGAAACAATCTACCACACCAGGTGTTTGCGCATTTTATCGATCTTTCCTGGGCCTGGTGGAACCTCAGTGTCATGGTTCTCTTTAACCACATTCACGAGGGGTGTCACTTCAAAGGGTGTCTTTTCTCTCCAGACGAGGCTCAGAAGGGTGTGAAATCCTAAAAGCACGACTCTCTAAGGAGCCACCAAAGCCCTTTTTCCCTTGGAGTTTTGTGCCGTGATGCAGTGGCGGCAGGCTGAGGTTGCGTTGAGGACCAAGGTGTGTGTCCATCTTTCACAGACTGGCTGCTGCTGGTCCAGACTCCTGGTGCCTCTGGAGCCTTGAGGTCCCCCGAGAAGGCTGCTGGGGCTGACTGTCGCAGCCTTAGGCTCTGTGATCTCTCTGCCTCTCACCCCTGACCCTACTCTGCTCCCGTTTCCAAGCACGTGTCTTTCTCTTTTCCTCCCTGTCACCCCTTCCCTCTTCTTCCTCTTAAAGGAACGATTAAAAATCTAATAGTACTTGTCTTTCTTTCTTTCTTTTTTTTTTTGAGTTAGAGTCTCACTCTGTCGCCCAGACTGGAGTGCAGTGGCCGCTCCTGGCCACCACATCCTCAACCCGGTGGGCTCTAGCGATCCTTCCGCCTCAGCCTTCCAAGTAGCTGGAACTACAGGAGTGCACTACCATGCCCAGCTAATTTTTTCTTATTTATTGTAGAGACAGGTCTCGCCAAGTTGCCCGGGCTGGTCTCAAACCCATGGGCTCAGGCAATCCACTCACT
>NW_007033952.1:36326-37910 GCF_000164805.1 Carlito syrichta
CTGCCCTCCAGTCTGGGGGACAGAGTGAGACTCCAACTCAAAAAAAAAAAAGAAATTTTAAAAAAGGAGGTCATTTGGAGTCTCCCTGGACCCCGAGGCCATGAGGCCATCTGCTTGGCCTGTGGCATGGCCCAGGCACTGGACAGGGCTCACGGAGCCAGCCCATTCTGCATCAGTCTCTCAAAAGCCCACTCCCAAATAAATAAGTAAATAACCCACTCCCCAGCTGGGCGGCCTCTCAGTCCCCACTTGCTCTGCATATTCCTGGTGGGCTGGGCCTTGCCTTCCTCAGGGAGGGGGCCCCTTGTCAGCACCAGACACTGGGTCTGAGCACCAGCCCATCTGGGGCCTGGCCGGTGGCTTTGCAACTTTTGTCCGCCAGCCCCATGTCACACAGAGGCCCTCCCTTCCTCTGCCCTCCCCTGTTTCGTTGAACCCTAGGTGTCGCCAAGGCAGGAGAAGGGGGGAAGAGACAGCTGCTCACCTGGGCTTTCCCAGAGTGCACTGGGTCCTGCTCGGCTCCCAAGGTGCCTGTTCCCGGAGCTCTGTGGGGGACCCAAGCCCAGAACGGCACAAGACACAGAAAAGGCTTCTGATGATTGTTTACTCCCTTCGGTTCCTGTTTCTTCTCCTTTAACACTGCTGGGAATGCTAGCCTTCCTCAGGTGGGCCGGGGCTCTCTGCTCTTTGCACCCACTGAGGGATTCCGGGACCTCAGATCGGAGGTGATCCTCTCAGCTGTGGGCAGCCTCCTGCCCCACAGGGCCTGCACACCTCAAGGGTCCACACCACGAGTCTGTGAGCCGCAAGGCTGGTGGCCAAAAGGAACCCAGGCTCCCCGGCCCCCTTTGGCAGCACCTTCCTACGGGCAGCCACAGGGGCAACCCCTTCACTGCTGTAATCCATAGCAGTCTACAATGAATACAACAGGGCCCAGCTGGAGGGCCGGGCCAGGGTCTGGCCCCGGGTCCACGGGAGGCACACACAGGTTCTTCTAGCCCGGCAGCAACGGTGTAGACGTCACCACGAAAACCTGGGTTTTGCTTTCAAAATGTCAGCGTCAGATGAGACAAGTGCCGTGAGAATGTCCCCCATAAGAGGAGACTCGAGAGACACGGCAATGAGCTGCGAGACCGGCTGCGAGTCTGGGTCCTGTGGTCGAAGGGGGGAAGATATCCTAAGGGAGCTTCTTGGATCCCTTGACACAATGGGGACGTGAGGAGTTGGGAGAGCGTTGTGTCGAAATGACTCTTGCTGGAGCTGGTAGCTGTGTTGGGGTTGGGTAAGTAGAGCCCTTGATCTCGAGAAGGTGTTTGTGGAGGAAAGGCCACGACGGGTTCCCCTTCCCCTGGAGTGTCTCAGAAAATACGCAGAGCGGGGCAGGGAGGTTCGTGACGACACCCGCTAACAGTACACGAATCTGAGTGGAGGGTAGACGGGTGCAAGCAATGCTGTTTTTATCCTTGTCACTTTCCTGTGGGTTTGAAATTAGCTCCCCAAGTAAAAGGCTTTCAGAAAATGATCTTAGCCGGGCTCGGTGGCTCAGCCTGTCATCCTGCGCCTTTGGGAGGCTGAGGTGAGTGG
>NW_007033952.1:37930-60430 GCF_000164805.1 Carlito syrichta
AAATCAAAAATCAGCCGGGCGTGGTAGCGCGTGCCTGTAATTCCGGCTACTCGGAAGGCCAAGGCGGAAGAATTGCCGGAGCCCAGCAGGTCGAGGCTGCGGTGCCCGGGAGCGGCCACTGCACTCCAGTCTGGGCGGCAGAGTGAGACTCCAACTCAAAAAAAAAGAAAACGGTCTGGCTTTCTGAGAGCCTGGGCGTTGTGCAACGATGTTCCCAGCAGGCCGCCAAGGCCGCCTGGGGTGTCCCCAACGCCTGTGCCTGGCGTCTCAGGGGATAGGATCACAGTGCAGCCACGCCACGCCACGGGGGACTCGGGGGGGGGGGGGCAAGAGGCTGTGGAACCTGCCCCAAGACTCGAGTCCAGGGACGGGACGTGGCCCTCAAACGTCCCAAACTCCCCGGAAGATCGCGTGCAGGGAGAGAGGGCTCCAAGCTCATTCATGCCCGCGGGGAAGCAGGCCACCCTGAGCGCCCACCCTGAGGCCGGGGGCGCCCACCATGCGTGGGTCGACACTGACCTCTTCGCGTCAGTTTCACCGTCAGAGTGGGGCAAGTCGTCTTCTATGAGGGTGTGGGACTGGGGGCGGCCCAGGGCCTGTGGACTCCCTGCCTCTGCTCCGAAGGCCTCCCCGGCCCTTAACGTCGGGATTGATACTCCTCATCGGGCCTGTCTTCACTTTGGTTTCAGGCACTTTCCAATAAGTGCACGAAGTGCTCTGGGCTGAGAAGAAGCACTAAAGAAATCAATACGTGCTCATCACGGCCGCGGCGGCCCCCGGGTCAGCCCCCAGAGGCGCGCGCTCTCCCAGGCTGCTCCGCGGGTTTTGTGTTTCCCCCTGGATGGCCGGCCGGTCTCAGTGATGATCAATATCACTTTATCAATGGATCACTACGAGCAGGGTGTTTTCGCCGTCTCTCACTCCGAGACGGACCGTCCAGGGCTGCATATTCACCCCTCCCCTCTCTGGTGGGGTTCCCAGACAAGAGACCCCAGAAACCAGCCCTGCCTTCCGGGAGTTTGGAGCCCTGTCCCCGCCTGTGTCCGGAGCACACGCTGGGGTTGCAGACCCGGCTTCCGTCTTCAGACGTGCATACCGGTTTTCGTCTGCTTGGGTCTTTTCTGGCTTGTTTTGAGGAAGAATGATGGGCCCCGGTTCCAGGAGCTCAAAGAAGCTCGGGTGAATCCCTCGTGCGTAAAAACAAGGGTAGCCTTGACGCTTGGGCAGCACTTCACAGTTTCCACAGCTCCTGTGTGTGCGGACGTTGTTCATTTCGTGGACAGTGCCAGCAGTCCCAAGAGGCGGGCAGAGCAGACGGCAGACTCCCCACTTCAGGAACCAGAGGCTTCTGGAGCCCCCGAGAGGCCTCTGAGCCCACAGAGCAGCGGGGATGGAGCCTGGCAGGACTTGCTCCTCCCGGCTGGGGCTGAGTCCTGCCACAGCCCAGCGCTGTTTGCTGGAGTGGGGTGTTGGGTGGCGCACACAGCCTGCAGACAGCCCTTGCCAGGGGAGGCAGCCCTGCCGGGAAACCACACGGGCTTCCTCTTCCCCTCTGTCTTTGCCCCCGTGCAGGGGGGCATTCGGGGGAGAAGGGTGAGCCTGCACTGTCTTTCCTTCAGGTCGCCAGGAGCCGGATGGATGTGGAACCTTCAGGCGGTGCCCCCAATATTAGCAGAGTAGGTTCGGATTCGGTGGACGGACCGAGCCGGTGTCCTTTCCCCAGAGGTCTTTGTGTCCAGGACCGGGGCCCCCAGGAGGCATGTCACCTTCTCTGCCCACCAGTCCCCAGCTGTGTTGTGCTTGGTTTTGCATCGGCTCTGGTCTCCACCGTCTCATTTCACCCCATTAAGAGCCCTGTAAGGAACATGGGCAAGTCCCGGTGCTTCCACGTTTCAGCGGGAGGTGGGATGGCTTGTGCAAAACCACGGGCGTGCTCCTGGGTCCCCATTTCCCCCATTCAGGCACTGAAACGTCTCTGCCCTGAGCGCCTCACAGAGCCATCCGCGTGGGGACCAGGAACTCTCTCTCCCTCCCATGAGTAGAGGGACGTTCACCTTCCAGGGCGGTCGGAGCAACTCACAGGGAAGCGCTCCCGTGGGCTCCAGCAGCTGGCCTGATTTCTCCTCCGCCTCTCCCGGGACGGCCGCACCCTTGTCTCCTGCCTCTGTCCGTCTGTCTGTCGACCCAGCCCCCCATCGGAGCCTCCTCTCTCTCTGCTCTGCTGCCGCCGCGGTCCAGGCTGTCCTCCCTGCTGGACCTGGCCACCCCTCCTCCCTGGGTTCACCAAGGAGCCCACACTCACATGGGCGTCCAGCAGCGGACGGTGCAGGCTGCCTGGTGAAAACCCATCCCTGGCTTCCAAACAAACCCGTCCTTGGTGGGGGGCACGGCCCCGGCGTCCCAGTCCCTTCTCCCCAGCCCCATTTGCATCAGCCTTGGATCCCTCCCAGGGCATGAAAAGCGCTGCCCTGGTGTCCTTCACTTCTGGGTGGCGGGATAGGGGTGCTGCCGCCTCCTGGAGACCCTGGGACATGGACAGTGTCACCTGCAGGGTGGCAGGAGCCTAGGAGCCCAGGAAGCCCCTGGGCCAGAAGGAGCTTTCTGGAGACAAAGGTAACTTCCCCCAGCAGTGACGCGGGCTTTTCGAGACGCAAGCTGGGCACCATAAATAATTGCCTAGATCCCGGGAACCGCAGATGCATTCCACAGTCGCTGCTCGCTGCTTGCTTGACCTGTGACCTCTGACTTTTGTGTGAGTGAGCACGGGCCCACGGTCTGGGGCTTCTGGAGGACCTGGTTATGGGATGCTATTGACGAGGCGTTGATAAATATTTAATCTTCACATTAAAAATATGGGACAGACGAGCCATTAGTAGCTGACGATGAGAAGGCTTTCTCTGCTGATCGTGGGGGCAAAATAATTTAAGGGTAGGTTTTGAGCAGGCGAACCGAATGACAGTGTGCTGTCAGTTGCAACAATGTAAATAAGTGTTGTTTCCAAGGCAAAGCTGGCCTGTCGATTCCACAGAGTCTGTGCAAAGTACAGACCGTTGGTATAAAATAAAATGGATGGTTTATTTACGCCCAGTGCCATTAAGAATAGAGGAGGAAAGTTCAGCACGGGATGAGAAGCTTAAATCTTGATTTTTTTTTCCCCTTCCCTCTCTCAAAAGAATGGATTCCTTGCATTGTAAATTATCCAGCCCTTGTCCTTGGGTTGGCAGCTACTTCGGGCCGGTATGGACATTGCATAATCTTAAATATTGATTCTTGTTAGACCAGGAAAAAAAAAGTCTGAGAGCACCAAGCTCCCCCGGTCTGCATGTCCAGGAAATGGCCTTGGCCGTAGCTCACTTCTGATGGCCTCTAGCCTCCTGACAGCAAGATCCATTCTGATTAGAAAAGTTCTAGGAGAAAACGCGAGGGCGAGGATCTCCTCTCCATCACAGCCAGCGGGGGATCGACTTCCGCCCACGTGTGATTCCTCAAGCACCCCTGAGCTTTCCGGGCCGAGTAAACCCAGAGCCAGCCATCGCCCATCAGTCCTTATTGCTACCCCCAAGTTCACCCCCCACTCTGAACCGGACGCAGCCTTGGACGGTCAAGACTCCTCATGGCGGAGTGAGGGGTGCACGCCCCCGCGGAGGGTGGTGGCTCCCCGTTGGTATTTGCCCCTCCAAAGACTGCGTGGAGCAGAGTTGTAAGAGCTGGCATTGTCTATCCCGCATGCCAAAGAAACGATGCCCTCTTAGAAAGAAAATTCTTTTTCTAAAGCCAAACTCTGTCGTGTGGTGTTTGCAGCTGTACCAAGGAGTCCCCGAGGCACGGAGGTCGTTAAGGCTTGGGTTTTAGGCGAATGAAGAGAATGGTCTTTGTGTGATCCGAGGGTTCAAAATGAGCCACCCCTCCTCCCTTCGGACACGACCACTTAGCGCCGGTGCGGGAGACGGCAAGCGCGGCGCAGAGAGCATGTGGCCGAGTCTCACTCCACGTCCAAGGAGCGAGACGCCACTTCCGCGACTAGACGGAAAACCGGACTGCAAGGTATTCCTTCAGTTTGGCAACCTGTGGTACGGTTGCAATTAATTTTCCTCGTCCTCTGCGGCTACACGTTCCATGATCTATTATCTAACCAGTCAGGTTTGGTTACCTGCCAGTAGCATCCAAGACGGAGAGGTCTGTTGACTGATGTCTTCGGTGAGGGCTGGAAAGAGCCCTCCGTTGAAGATTGTTCCTGGTTAGTCCAGCTGTCATTTGAATGACGGCGAAAAACCGAGAGGGTCTGCAAAAGGGAATTACGTGGAAAAATGGTGAGAGCTGCTTCTCACGGATAAAGGTTGCTTTTCCCCACTGTTTTTCTCTTGTTGTGTATATTCTGCAGGTCTTGGGAGCAGCTGTCACGCGGAAGTGGTCTCTGGGCATAATGTGGGAGCGCCCGTGCTCTTAGGCAATTGATTGATTTCTTGGATTGATCAAGGCTTGTTAGGTTCAGAGAAAGCGACAGCTCAAGGCCTTAGAATGTGCTACGCTGGAACAGCAAAAGCCTCTCTCTACGAGCACTTCCTGTGGGCCACACCGCACACTTCTCTTGCTCCATCCTGGAATGCCTCCTCCGGTCTCCACCTGTCATTTGAAGGCCACTAGGCTGCGGCTGTGATGGGCCAGTTCCACAGTGAGCTGTAGAGGCTGGCACGAAACCGACCGCCAAACCCCAAACCCTGCCAGACCCCACAGGCCTCTTCGGAGGTTTGTCTCAACCTGCAGAGAGGCCCACCATTAGAAGATGTGACGCATCTACATGGTGCAAATAGACGCCTTGTTTTCTTTTTTTTTTGAGTCGGAGTCTCACTCCGTCACCCAGACTGGAGTGCAGCGGCCGCTCCCTGCCACCGCAGCCTCGACCTGCTGGGCTCCAGCGATCCTTCCGCCTCAGCCTTCCGAGTAGCCGGAATTTCAGGCATGCGCTACCACGCCCGGCTGATTTTTTTTATTTATTTATTGTGGAGATGAGGTCTCGCCAAGTTGCCCAGGCGGGTCTCGAACCCGCGAGCTCAGGCAATCCACTCACCTCAGCCTCCCAAAGGCGCGGGATGACAGGTTGAGCCACTGAGCCCGGCTGACGCCTTGTTTTCAAATGAGCCAACTCTGTCCTTTAAAGCAAGCTCAGAAGAGCCACTGCTATGGTCTGAAGGTTGACGTCCCCAAGAATGATGTGTTGAGATCCTAACCCCCAAGTTGATGGCATTAGGAGGTGGACCCTCTAAGGGAATAATTAGGTCGTGAGAGTGGAGCCCTCACGAACAAACGGGGCCAGTGCCCCTTTCAAAGCGGTCCGGCAGAGCTCCCTCGCCCCTCCCACCATGTGAAGTCACAGCAGGCAGGTGCCATCTCCCAACCAGGAGGCAGGCCCTCGCCCGTCCCCGAATCTGCCGGCACCTTGATCTTGGCTTTCCCAGCCTCCAGAACTCTGAGAGATACATGTCCATTGTTTGTCAGCCACCCAGTCTATGGGGTTTTGTTACAGGAGCCCAAACAGACGAAGACAACCTCTTCTGGAAAAGGCTGTCCAGGGTGGCGGCAGCTGCAGTCTGGATGTCTGAACGACAGCTCGTATGCCTTGTCTAACCCCTTCTCCCCACTGCCCTTCCCACGCCTGGCTCCGGTCCCCAGCCCGCTGAGTCTGCATGCATCCACTTCTGCCAGACAGGGGGTTCTGTTGAGGGGTGAGCCTCTGGCTGCGACTTTCTTATTTCTTGGCCTTCAAGACCAAGATCAGCATTCCTCCCAGGGTTGTGAGAGCCTCCCCTATTATCTCTGAGAGCTGCCCCCTCCTGAAATGCCAGCTGGGGAGCCCCGGCAGGGGTGCGTGTGTCTCTCACGAACGAGGATTCCCTCCCATATCCTCTATTCCTAGAGGTACCATTCGGTGGCCTCTAATGCTTGGACTACTCCTTAGCTTTTAGAAAGAATAAAACATCCTATCAGCAGCTTTCCAGTGTTTGAGAACTACCTGTGTTTCCCAAGGTCTATTTTCTCTTTTTGTTGCCTGTCTCTGTCTCCCCATCTCTGCCCTCCTCCAGCGACCCTAACGGGAGACCGGTCATTGCTATGATTGACAGCACCTGGGCTTCATGAGCTGCCCTGTCACTTCCTCGTTAGAAACTTATTTTTGTCAAGGAGACACTTTAGCTGCCCATAAAAACCGCCTTTGGAATCAAAATACCTCTGAAACCCATACAAATGCTTCACTTAATTTCTTTGCTTCTCCACGTGGACCAGACCTCATCAGAAGACAGCCTAAAGCCGCCCAACGGCCCCAGAGAGGCAGCTCGGCTCCCTGCAACACTTTATCCATCACGGCACTTTACAGTTTGCACGGCCTCTCCCTCATTCTTTGCCGCAGCTCTCTGCAGCCAGTGTTGTTGTTCCATCTTAGATGAGAAGTCTCAGGGTTGTCCTTTCTTAAGTTCTCTCTGCTCTCCCGAGGGGGCTGGACTCTGACCCAGGTCTAGGGTTGCAGACCCCAAGTCCTCTGCAGTCCAGGAGGCGCTTGTCCTGGCTCTTCGGAAGAGGGACCTGAAGCCAGCCGTTGGGAGGAACCGGGAAGGAGGGGCTGCCGTGACCAAGCCCCTTCTCACACATTGGTCGCCCTGGAGAGCCGGGCAGAGTGTGGTCTTGGGGGCATCTTCCTCCTTTCCAAGGTCCCATGTGGGCCTCCATGGCGTCACCCACTGTGGTCCCTTGAAGGTCTTTCTGTCCCATCAGAGGGTCCCTGAAGCCAGGGCTGGCCTGACGCGTCTTTGAGGCTCTCACCACGGCCCGATGGTTGATCTGAAAGACCTGAGGAGGCTGCTGGCTGGCTGCCCCAATGTTGGGGTGACAATCAGCCCCACCCTGGCCTCCCATGGAGAGTCTCATCCAGGTCCTTGGCGGGAGCATTGCACCACCGCCTGCCGCCTTGCTCTGCCGCCCCCTCCTTCCCTTGTGTTCTGGAACAATGGAGTTGCGAGAACACACTCTTGCCCGCCAGCATTACCCTGCCCGTTTTTTATCCCTGCCATCGCCTCCTGGAAGGGCCGCCAAGGCCACTGTCCTCACCCTCCTCTCCACCTGACTTGCCAAAGTGCATTTTCTTTTTGAGTCAGAGTCTCACTCTGCCACCCAGGCTGGACTGCAGCGGCTCAATCACGACACTCCTGGGCTCAAGTGATTCTCCCGTGTCAGCCTCCCGAGGAGCTGGGACTGCAGGCATGCACCACCATGCCCAGCTAATTTTTCTTCATTCTTATCTTTTTTTGCAGAGATGAGGTCTTGCTATGCTGCCCAGGCTCGTCTGGAACCCCTGGGCTCAAGCAGTCCTTCAGCCTCTATATCCAAAGTGCTGGGATGACAGGCATGAGCCACTGTGCCCGGCCTAAGCACATTTTTATTTATTCTTGTTATTCTATCTTTTTATTATAAAGATGTGGGGTGCCATTCAGGGTTAGGTAGACAAACGCTGATCCTTTTTTCAGACCGTTAGCATCCTGAATAGGATGAGGCAGACACCAGGTGGAGAAAAGCCAGGCTGGCCACTTAGCTGGGAAAGAAGGTGCTGGATCGGCCTCCAGTACGAGGCAATCTGCTTGACCTTGACTCTGAGCCGCCACCATTGTCCATGAGCCATCACTGTTGGCCTTGTCCCTATCAGGAGGGGCTGCCTCTATGTGACAGAGCAGATTCCAGTGTCTGGGGACTCGTCGCTCCCCAGGGCAGCCGGCTTGGGACCCCACACCTGTCAGGATCCGACACCTTTCTGCAGATCGGCACCAGACAGTGGCAGACGCTGCTTAAAGGCCACGCCAGAGAAAGGGACATGCACGAGTCTCATGCCCAGGAGCCTAGAGACTTCGGAACTCTCTGTCAGCAGCTGCTCGGGGGATCCCTGCAGAAGCCTTGGCTTTTGTTGGAATTGGGAACTTCCTTGGGCGACAGAAAGGAGTGCACATCATTGTTCACTGCATTTATCAGGGAAGCGTGGTCCGCAAGATGAGGAGAGGACATGGGTCCCTGCGAGAAGCGTGAGTGTCTGTGCCTCACCCAGAAGTGGCCTTTGTGGCCGGGAGATCCAGGGACATGTGGCGGGCGGCTCCAGTTCAGGCTGAAACCTACTGTCATCCCGCCCTGTTCACGTGTTGAAAGACGTGTTGTCTTTTCTTTTGACAGGTGTTTACATGCTGTGTTTACTTTGGAAAAAAAGAAAACCAGCATCACCCTGTAAGGCCACCCTCGAAGGTGGCCGCTGAGTGTGTCGTTCTCTTCCAGCCAGCAAACGAGGCAAATACTTAGCACAGTAGATGGAAGGGAATTGCCAAGGCGATTGCCAAGGCTTTGCAGATGGAGGGCACGGTGGCAGCGTGGTGTGCGTCGTTCCTGCATCTTAGTGATAAGATGCTGCCCTCTTGGCCTCAGCTGGGATGCCACCAGGGTTGCTGGCCTTTTTCTTACTGATCTGTGTGTCTCCTTTACATATTCTTGACACCAGACCGGTTTTAGATATATACATCGCCAATATTTTATCCAAGTCTGTAACATGTCTTTTTACTTTCTCCATGGTGTCCTTTGATGAGCAGAACTTTTAAAATTTTTATGAAGCCAATTTATCCATTTTTTCCTTTTATTGTTAGTGCTTTTTATGTCCCGCTTGAGAAACCTTTGCCTATTCCAAGTTTATAGAGATAGTGTCCTGTGTTTTTTTCTAGAAGTTGTATTGTTTTAGTCTTTATGGCTCAACCTATCATACATTTCAAATTATTTTTTCTATATGATATAACATGAGTTGAGAATTTTTTTCCCTTATGGACACCAGTTGTTTAGAAAATATTTCCCTTTTCTGTTGAACCGTACTGGTGCCTTGTCAAAAGTCATGTGACTGTATCCGTATGAGTCTTTCTCTGGACTCTTTATTCTGTTCCCTTGGTCTGTTTCACTGTTCTTACATCAGTACCACACTGTCTTAACCACTGCCACTTTTCAACGGATATATGACTTGGGATTGTCTGTTTCATCTTGTGTCTGTTTTTGTAAGTTGTGCTTTCTAGAGAATGTGTTCATGTTTTTCTGCATTGTCAAATTTGTTAGCATGTCTGTTTTTATACTATCCTCTTAGTACTGTGATAATGTGCATCAGATCAGACCCTTCTCTCTCAATGGTCCCGATCAGCCCTATGGGGGATTTATGGGTTTTATCCATCTTTTCACAGAACCGGCTTTTGGCTTCGTGTATCACTTGCGTGGACTTTCCACGCTGTCACCCTGACCATGGCCTCCCTTCCCTTCTTGTCCTAGCCCCTGATCCATGTGAGGATGAGCGGATTTAGGTGACCTCTAAGGACCCTCATTGCTCAGACCGTCCTTGGCTCTGTGAGCCTGTGTCCTCTTGCCCCCAGTGAATGCCAGGTGAAGGCTTGCAAGGGGGTGGCTCTACATCAGGCTCAGGTAGAAACCCCAGCTGCAGGCCTGGGCCAACACCTTCCTCTCCACATCGCCCTGTTCTTGAGACCACATTGGTGTCTCTGCAGCCTCAGAAGTTTTGCACGTGCTGTTCTTTCTTTCTGGGAAATGTATCCCCCTATATTGGGAGCTGGCCACGGAGGCCCACTGAGCATTAGGGATCAGGAAGGGCCGTCAACCCTGAGACCACTAGGATGCATTCGGGAGCTATTGACCCCATTTCCTCCCCCTTTCTCCCATTCTTTCACAAACTGCAGTTTTGGCATTCACATAACTTATAATTCAAACTCGGGTCACATCTAAGAGCCTTAGTATTGGTCACAGGCTTCTGGGTCATGATCTTAGGATTTACTGAAGGTGTAAATTGTAGAATATAGTTTTAGAAGACAGCCATTTTGTTGAAAGAATGCAGCTGGGTTACTTGCAGGTAGCCCACAGTGAACTTTGGACTGGGTCACATTCCAAACATTCTGGGATGGGCCACTTTCGTTTGTAAAGTAAATACTGAAGCTTCTATAGAATTGTTTAACTTGGCATAAATCAATCAGGTTAGGACAAAAAAGGTTTATAGAATATGTCAGTCACGGATTAGGTTATCCTTTGTTATGGAACTTTAAGATTATCATATGAAAAGGGTTTAAAGGCAATCATTGATTAAGCTTTCATGGATTAAGGTTTCTGGTGGGTGGGGGACGCCCCTCCCACATCTGACTTTGTGTATAAAAGACCCGTTGTAATTCCCAATAACACACATATCGCTTCTGCACTAGACCGGAGTCCAGTCTCTTTCTTTCTCTCTCTCTCTCTTTCTCTCTTCTTCCCCCCAATCGCCGACGCTGTCTCCACCTTTGGGTTACCCTGAACCTGGCTGGAGCTGGTCTCTGGCACCCCTAAGCTTTGCTTCATTAATTCCTAATCAGTCTCCAATGTGAACCAACACATAATGTCCGGGAGAAAGCTTCCCCGTTTCTCAAACTCCCTCGTTCCTGCTACTGGTCTAGGTCAAGGGAGGCCCTCCAAGTCTGTGTGTCCCGAGGCACTGAATACTTTTCCTGCATGGCACTTCTTGATATTGCTTTTATTTATGTGTTTTTTTGAGTTGAAGTCTCACTTTGTCTCTCAAGCTGGAGTGAGAGGCACGATCACAGCTCACGGAAGCCTCAGCCCCCTGGGCTCAGACAATCCTTCTGCTTTCAGCCTGGGAGTACAGGTGTGCACCACCACACCTGGCTAATTTTTTTTTTTTTGGAGAGATGAGTTCTTGCTATGTTTCCTAGGCTGGGCTCAAACTCCCGGGCTCAAATGATTCTCCTGCCTTGGCCTCCCAAAGTGCTGGGATTACAGATGTGAGCCACTGCACCCAGCCGCAATTGCTTTTAAATTCTTGTGTAATAAATGAAGAAACTTTTTATATTCCTCAGTGGGGAAACTCAATATTTCAAAGTCAATAGTCCCAAAACTATAAATTCTGAACAGTATCAAGCTGATTCTAAAATTATACGGAAGAGTAAATGCACAAAAATAGCTGAGAAAACTGTAAAAGACTCTGAGAGAAAGTTGGCCCTATAGGAATAAAAATATATTTTTTAAAACTACAAGAATTAACAATAGATGGTGTCCAGGCAGGAATACCCAGAAAGGTCAGCAGAAGAAAATTTAAAAAGAAAAGGAATTTAGAAACTTATAATGTGGTATTTTAAATCAGTAGAAAAGATGAGCTGACAGTTTAATATATGGTTTGGGGATAATTTGTTTCCTATTTGGAAAAAAATAAAATTAAATTTCTCCTCCTATCAAACATAAAATTAAACCCTGGAGAGATTAGAGAACTAAAGGTTAAAACTATGAAAACTATCAAAGTACTAAATAGACCTAGATAATAAGAGAAAATAGAAGATAATTTTGTTTTTAAACCTTAGGGTGGAAACTCTCCTAAACAGAGAACTAGAAGCCATCAGGAAAAGATTGACTTGCTGGGGGTAGGGTGGGGATCGATGGGTTACCCACCCCAGCCTCGACCTCCTGGGCTCAGGCGATCCTTCTGCCTCACCCTTCCAGAGTAGCTGGGATGACAGGCACACGCCACCACACCTGGCTGATCTTGTGATTTCTGTAGAGACAAGGTCTCACTATATACTGCCCAGGCTGGTCTCGAACTCCTGAGTTCAAGAGGGTCTCCGGCCATGACCTCCCAAAGTGCTGGGATGACGGGCATGAGCCACCACACCTGATTGTAGCACCTTTCAACATAAACTTTGTATTGAAGCCAAAGGTAGGTACTGTGACGTTCAAGAACCATAAGCATTCATATCCACGAGTTTTTTACAAAATGAACCTACCTGAGTCATGATAGCGAGTTTTGCCAGAAGGGATCCTGGCAATACCCAGCCAGGGTAACCTCACCTCTGACTTTTGGCGCCATTGAGGAGTTTTGCCTGTGTTTTAACTTGCGTACATGGAATTCATTATCACGTGTTCTCTTTCTTGGCTTCTTCCGGTTGACGTTGTGTTTGTGAGATTCCTTCATATCGATGCATGTCGTGATGGTAAATTGATTCCCACTGTTTTGTAGAATATCCATATTATATGAATATGCCACACTTTTGTTTATACATTTTACTACCGATGGCCATGTTTCCAGTTGTTGGCTATTAAAAACAGCGCTTTTATTGACTTAGGTTTTTGTGTATCTTCGTGAATATATGTACTCGGTTTAGTCGGTTGCACACCTAACAGTGGCGTTGCCAAGCCATATAGCTCAGCTTCTGTAGATGCTGCCAAAAAGATTTTCAAAGGGCTTGTGCCAATCCACATTCCCACCAGCAGTATATGAGTTCCAGCTCATCCACATCTGTGCCAAAACATGATACTGCTTGTCTTTCTCAGATTAGTCGTTCTGGTGGAGGTACAGTGGTATCGCTTTGTCGTTTACTTTTCATTTTCTTGATGGTTCATGAAGTTTGACATCTTTCTGATGTTAACTGATTATGTGGGTATCCAATTTTCTTGAGATTGCCTGTTCAAGTACTGTGTTAAATTTTTTTAGACTTTCTGCTTTTTTCTTAATGACGTGCAGGAGTTCTTTGTATTCTGATATAACTCCTCTGTCAGGTATATGTCTTGCAAATATCGCCCCCCTCTCCGTGGCTTGTCTTTTCATTCTCTCAATAGTATCATTTTGAAGAACAGCATTTCTTGATTTTAATGTAGTCGAATTTATCAAAGTTTTTTGTGTTCTGTTTAGTATATCTTTGCCTGTCACAAGGTTATAAAGAGATTCTCCCATGTTTTCTTCTAAAAATGTTATTGTTTTATTGTTCACATTTAGCTAGAAATCTTCTTACACTTGGTGTGAGAGAGGGGGTCAAGGCTTTTATTTTTCAATAAAATAATATTTTTTATTTTTCAATAGCTAATTGACTCAGCACTACTTGTTGACCTAGCCTCATTTCGTCCTATGTGTGGGTCTGTTTCTAGACTCTGACCCATTCTACTGGACTTCAGCCTATCCTTGCACCGATAATATATTGTTCTAATTACCACAGCTTTAAAATAAGCTTTGCTGTCTGGTGGTCTAAGTTTTCCAGTTTTATCCTTGTGTAAGACTACATCGCTATCTTAGCTCTTTGCGTGTCCGTGTGAATTTTTTTAGAATCGGCTCATCGATTTCCACCAAAGTAAACATGTTGGCATTTTTATTAATAGTGCGTTTAATCTGAAGACCAGTTTGGGGTGAATTTAGATCCCTAACAATATTCAGTTTTCTAATCCATGGACATGGTACAGCTCTCTAATTATTTAGATCTTTAAAACGTTTTCTTTCAGTTATGTTTTATGATTTTCAGTGTACAAGGTCTGAATAATTTCTGTTCAATTTATTTCTGGGTATTTGATGTTTTGCTGTGAGTGATACTTTTAAAATTTTTAATTTTCTACTTATGTGTCATCATAGCAAAGATTATAACATTTTTCTACAGGAGACTGGTTCCATAAATGTGTGTTCACCTGCACAATGGTGTATTCTATAGCCACTGGAAAGAATGAGGTAGATTCACATATACTGACAGGCAAGGATTATTGGAAAAAGTCTGATAAGAATAGTGTACAAATGATGATGCATCTCATAGTCTTAAAACTATACGTAGATGTCTATCTGTTTTTAAAGTCCTTCACACAAGGTCTAGAAAGGTTGGCCTCCCATTGGCAACCATGCATCTCACTGCGAGCTGAAGGGATTTAGGCAGAGCTGGAATAAGGAGGATTAACCTTTTCCTCTCAATACATGTTCATTGCTTTTATTTTTGCAATAAGCCCAGATTCCAAGAAAGCAAAAAAAGAAGGATTATGATCTGTGTAATGCTTGTCTTTCTTCTGACTCAGGACCTGGCCTCCACAATGACTCAGGCTGGAGCTGATATTCTGGGACCCACTTGGCCCACACAGGGGCTGTCAGTGCTAAGTCTGGCAGTCTTCTCTGCAGTTCTCTTACTTTGAAAAGTGTGTATTATAAGGTAACACAAAAACTGTGTGCTATGCAGAAAAACAATACTAGATAATAAAAAAAACTGGATTGCTGCTGTTATTATTATTATTTTATTATTGTTGAGTCAGAGTCTCACTGTGTCACCCAGGCTGAAGTGCAGTGGCATACTCACGGCTCACTGCCACCTAGAAACCCTGGGCTCACGTAAGCCTTCCATCTCAGTCTCCTGAGTAGCTGGGACTGCAGGCACGTGCCACCAAGCACAACTCATTTTTTTTTCTTTTCTTTTTTCTTCTTTTTTGTCTTGGAAATCCCGGACTCGGGCAATTCTCCTGCCTCAGCCTTTTGAAGTGCTCAGGTTACAGGTGTGAGCTACCATGCCTGACCTAATAACTAGATTCGTAATGGACCAACATAGTATGACATTGAACCACATGTCTTGAGCACAGAAGCAGTTGCCTTGGGCCAGGGTTCTCATCTCTTCTGTGCTGTGGACCCCTGGATTAGGCTGGTGAAACCTAGGACCCTTTTCTCAGAACAGCATTTTCAAGGTACAAAACAAAACACATAGGATCACGGGGAAAATTAATTGTTAATTAGTTATTAAAACATTAAAAATAAAATGTGAAGGCTGGTATGGTAGCTCATGCCTGTAGTTGTAATTGGGAGGCTGAGGTGGGAGGATTGCTTGAGCCCAAGAGTTCAAGACCAGCCTAGGCAACATAACAAGACCTCGTCTCTACAAAAAAAAAATCAAAAAATTAGCTGGGCATGGTGACATGGGCCTGTAGTCCCAACTATTTTGGAGGTTGAGGCGG
Source organism: Carlito syrichta (assembly GCF_000164805.1). Taxonomy (NCBI): domain Eukaryota; kingdom Metazoa; phylum Chordata; class Mammalia; order Primates; family Tarsiidae; genus Carlito; species Carlito syrichta. Next base: position 52,724 of record NW_007033952.1, read on the forward strand.
GAGGATTGTCTGAGCCCAAAAAGTCAAGGCTGGGGTGAGCCATGATTGCGCCACTGTATTCCAGCCTAGGCAACAGAGTGATACCCAGATGCAAAAAAATAATAAGTAAACAAAATAATTTTAAAAATAAATCATGATTTTGTTATAGATGATCTTCTTTATGATCAGTACATTAAATAACAAGATCTAGGAGGAGGTTTGCTAACTACCAGAATTCCTAAGTCATAAATAACCATAAACAATCTTTCAAGATCACCGCAAAACGTCCCTGAAACTGCCCAAACAACTGTGGTTTGTTGCCTATATTCCTAAGGGAAGGAAACGCTAAGTTTTACAGGGGGGAAAGTGTGTGGGTGGTGGCTGGGTGGGAGTGTTAGTTTTAGACAGGCCAGCGGGGCCCCCTCCCTGGGAAGGGGCAAGACATGAGTTGGTACACACAGCAGGTGCTTTTGCAGAAGAGAGCTCCAGCGAGAGGGAACAGTGAGCATAAAGCCCCGGGCACCCCAGGCAAGCAATTCTCCCCAGCACAGGCAGGCCAAGAGGGAGGCAAAGGCCAGGCCGTGGCTGCCCTGTGTATCCTTGTGGCTGCTGGAAGGTCTTTGGAGAGACACGGCAAAGGTGGTGTGCCTTTCCTTCTAAAGGGCCCTCTAGCTGCTGGTGCCAAGATAGAGAGAGCGCCAGGGCAAGGGCAGGAGCAAGGGGACGGGTTAGGACGCCACCACCCTCTGCCAGGGAAGCCCGGGCGTGGCCCAGAGCAGGGCAGCAGGGGTGAGATCCGCTGGGACTCTGAGATCCAACTTAATGAGACAACAAGTTTTAAGGAGTTTTTAAGAAAAAGGACTCGCCGGGCTCGGTGGCTCAGCCTGTCATCCCGCGCCTTTGGGAGGCTGAGGTGAGTGAATTGCCTGAGCCCGCGGGTTCGAGACCCACCTGGGCAGCGAGACCTCATCTCTACAAAAAATCAGCCGGGCGTGAGAACGCATGCCTGTAATTCCGGCTACTCGGAAGGCTGAGGCAGAAGGATCGCCGGAGCCCAGCAGGCCGAGGCTGCAGTGGCCGGGAGCGGCCACTGCATTCCAGTCTGGGCAACAGAGTGAGACTCCGACTCAAAAAAAAAAAAAAAAAAAAGAAAGAAAAAAAGAAAAAAGACTCATAGGCTTACAATAGTAGGACTGACTATTCTGGAATGTTTGGAAAATAAGGAAACGGTTAATTTTAAAAGCAATCTTCAGGGTTTTTTTTTTTCTCTTCAAGAAAAATTTGACTTTGGCAGTGACCTTGGAAGAGAAGCCTTGTGTATATGTGTTCCAGAGAGGACCAAGGGTGGCCTAGCAAAGGGCCTAGAGAAGGTCTAGGCTGTTCCACCCAGCCTCAGGTGGGCCCAGAACTTGGAGGGAGCCTGGATCTGTCTTGGTCTCACCCCAGGAAGAAATCAAGGGACATAATCTTCACTTCAGTGGCCTTGAGACAGAGGCTCAGTAGGGACCTGTAAGACCACCTTCCTCTTTTAAGGTATATGGACACCAAGCAGTCCCTCCTGGGAAGTATCAGGGGGAGGGGTCCCTTCCTAGCTCTTCGGGCAAAGACTCAGGAGGTGTCCACTGGGGTCTGAGTTCTCGCAGCATCCTCTAGGAAATATGGTTTCCCCAGACCACCAAAACCCTGGAGAATAATCCTTCATGAAAAATAATGTTCGTTTTGTGATGCTTTGCTAAAACCAAAGGACTTTTTGATTCTTATAACATCTATATTGAGAAAATTCGCATACCATTCAATTCACCCACTTAAAGTGTACAATTTAATGGGTTTAAATATATTCCCGCACACGTGCACCTCTCACCACAGTCAATTTTAGAATTTTATCACCTCAAGAATAACCCCCTATGCTTTAGCTGTCACCTATGTCCTCTGACCCTAAACAACACTCATTTGCTTTCTTTCTGTCTACATAGACTTGTCTATTCTGGACATTATCTAAATGGAAACCATAATGTGTTTTGTGTGTGTGTGCGCGCTTGACTTCTTTCACTGAGCATAATATTCTTAAGGTTGTTTCATGGCACTGCATGTTTCCATATGTCATTCTTCTCTATGGCTGAATGATATGCCATTGTATGGATCTATTACACTTCAAAAATCTGTTTATCATGGGCATTTGAGTTGTTTCCACCTTTTGGCTATTAGGAATAATCTGCCGTGAACACTTACGTGCAAGTTTTTGTATGAACGCGTTTTTCATTTCTCTTGGGTATATACCTGGATATAAAATACTGAGTCATATGGTACCTCTATGTTTAACCATTTGAGAAACTGCTGGACTGTTTTCCAGAGTGGCTGCGCGATTTTACGGTCCCACCAGCAATGTGTGAGGATTCTAATTTCTCTACATCCTCGCCAATACTCCTTATTCTATCTTTTTTATTATAGTCGTCCAACTGGGTGTGAAGTGGTATCTCATTGTGATTTTGACTTGTACTTACTTACGACAAACACTGTTTAGCATCATTTCAAGTGCGTATTGGGAATTTGTATATCCTCTTTGAATAAATATCTATTGGAATCATTTGCCCATTTTTAAAGTGAGTTATTTATGGTTTATTATTGATTTGCTAGAGTTCCTTACATATTCTAGATACAAGTTCCTTATCAGATATATGATTAGCAAATCGTTTCTCACGATCTGTGGGTTGTCCTTTCATTTTCTTGATAGTGTCTTTTAAAGCATAGAGGTTTTTAGTTTTGATAAAATCCGGTTCGTCTGTTTTTTTCTTTTGTGGCTCATGCCTTCAATATCACATCTAAGATTTGTGTTACATTCGTTGTGTCAAATACAATTGCCAGATTTGTATCATATCCATTGTTAAATCCAAGGCCATCAAAAAGCCTCTGTCTTCTGCTAAGAGTTCTAGTTCTTACATTGAGGTCTTTGCTCTATTTTGAGTTAATTTTTTGTATATGTTATGAAATCCAATTTTGTTCTTTTGTTTGTGGCTATCCAGTTGCTAAGCCCCGTCTGTCGAAGAGGATACTCTATTTCCGTTTAATGGTCTTGGCACTTTTGTCAAAACTCAGTTGGTCATAGACATATAGGTTTATTTCCGGGCTCTCAAGGATCTCCCAATGATCTATATGTGTATCCTGTGCCAGTTCCACATTGTCTTGGTTACTACTGCTTTGTAGTAGGAATCCTCTAATACCGTTCTTCTTTTTCAAGACCGCTTTTGTTATTTCCATCTCATGCAACAACATGTGAATTTTAGGATCAGCTTACTGATTTGTACAAAGGAGCCAGTTGCAGTTACGGGAGGAATTGCATTAAATCTGTAGCTCAGTTTGAGTATTGTCATCTTAACAGTGTAGTCTTCCAATCCATGAACACGGAGTATTTTCCCACTTATTTAGATCTTCTTTATGTCATCAATGAAACCACGGTCTTTTTGAAAGTGCTTCAGAATAACTACCTTTTGGCATTGCTGCTCCGACCAACCAATGTCCTGGTAAAAGCTGCTACATAGTGTTGCATCTCCACCCTGTTCCAGGCATTGTCGCAGACCCAGGAGAACAAGCCCAAGGAGTCAGCTAGAGGGGAATCGGGTTGGGTTTTGCTCTTCTCTGTAAAGGCCTTCCTCCTCCTGTAAGCCTGTCCAGCCAGGCAGCTGCTCACGAGAACGTCAGCTATTCCCCCTGTCTCTGAACACTATTCCTATCCTCTTCAGAGCTGGAGAATCATCCTATCTTGGGGTGCCCAACAATCCTGGCTTGTCCTTTTGCCTGGGTGAGGGGAAGAAATTCCAGTGTCTACTGCTTGCATACCCACTACACTCAGCACTACTAAGTGGAAAGATCACCTTTTCCCTATGTCTTACGGCACCACCTTTGTCATAAAGCAGGTAACCATGAGCAAATCGATTTCTGGACTGTATTCCACTGGGCTGCTTTTCTGTTCTTGTCCCAGTACCAAAGTGTCTTGGTCAGTAGGGTCTCATAAGAAATCTTGGCTTGGTCATTTACGTCCTCCAGCTTCTGTCTCTGTCTGAATTGTCTTGGCTCCTCTAGGTAATTCACATTTAATATACATTTCAGATTCAGCTTGTCAATTTCAAGAAAAGTACCTTCTGGAGTTTGGCTGAGATTTCACTGAATCTAAAGGTAAGTTAAGGAAGGGAGAGTTAGTATGTTTCAGCATGTAGCTTTCCAATCCATGAATATGGTATATTCCTCCATTTGCTAATTTAAAATTTTCTTTTGGTACAATTTTGTGGTTTTCTGTGCAAAATCTTGCATAACTTTGGTAGCTTTTCCCCTAGGTATTTGGTGTTTTATGCTATTATTAATGGTATCATTAAACAATTCAGTAACTAATTGTTATTGCTATGGATATACAGTTGTATATTGACCTTGTATTCATAAATCTTGCTAAATTCACTTATTAAATCTGATACTTTGTAAGTTCTTTTGCATTTTCTTATATCGCTAATTGTAAGGTTTTTTTCCTCCCTAATTTGTCCAGTTGGTAATTGGTTGCAGGCAGCAGAAGCTCCCTCAACGAAGTTCAAATAAAAGTAAGTTGTTATTGTTAGGTCCTAGAGGGATGCTGAAAAAGGCAGGAACAGGGATTTCAGCTGGGCTCCACGGGAAACTCTTTCTAGGGCTCTCTCCTCTTTGGACCGTGCAGCCCGGTCTCTGCACCTCTGTGCACCTCTCCTCTGCCTTGCCAGTTTCCTGGCCTGTTCTCTGTTCTCTTTCCACCATGTTAGCCCCAGCTCAGAGGCCATGCAGCCTGGCAGCACCAGTGTCCACCCTATCTGGCCTCAGTGTTTTAGGTGCTGGGTTAGTTGCCCCCCCCAACCCTATCGGCTGCAACAGAAGAGCAGGGTGGTGAGACAGCGGCATGGTGACGGTGTTCTCCAAGATATGAACTTGCTCGTCCATTTTGCAGGACAGCTAGAACATGTGGATATAATATGTAAGCCTTCACCTCCCAGATATGCCAACTGTTAATTTCGCTATTTATAAACTGGAATTATGTTATATATACAGTATTATATGCTTGGTTCACTTAATGTTAGGCCTTGTGGTGTTTACCATTTTATTAGATATACTTCAAAAACATACTCTTTATTGCTTAATAGACCATATAATATTCAACGACATGACTATACCATCATTTAATGACCAATCCCTATTTTTAGCCATTTGGCTTCTTTTCCAATTTTCTATTATTATTAGAGCAAACAATATTGTACTTAAAAGTCTTGTCTGGTTTCTGATTATATTTTTAGATTGATTCCTAGGAGTCAAATTAGTGGGTCAAAAGGATATAAACATTTTTAATCAATTTGATATAATGTCAAATTGATTTCCAGAAGGGTTGTACCAATTTACTCTGCTACTGACAAACTATAAGAATGCCCATTCCTCCATCAACAGCATCTTGTATTAGCTTTTAGGAAAAATATTTTCTAATTAATAGTGAAAAAAATCCGTCACATTAGTTTAATTTGACATGCATTTTTAAGTGAAGTTGAATGTAAGTTTCCAAGCTTATTGATCACTTCGATTCCCTTGCGAATTGACTGTAAATTTACCTGTTTTTTCTTTAGGGTGTTCCTCAAATCTTATTGATTTGCAAAAGCTCATTGTATATTAAGAATATAAACCCTTTGTTGTACTGATTTTTTTTTTTTTGAGTTGGAGTCTCACTCTCTCGCCCAGACTGGAGGGCAGTGGCCGCTCCCGGCCACCGCAGTCTCGAACTGCTGGGTTCCGGCGATCCTTCCACCTCAGACTTCCAAGTAGCCGGAACTACAGGCGCGTGATACCACGCCCGGCTAATTTGTTGTGATGATTGTAGGTATCTTTCCTCTCTCTGCTGGCGGTGCCATCCTCAGACCAGCCTTTCATTCTGACAACCTCAAAATGGTAGCATGAGGCAGTGAAGAATTTAGTCCCCTCTAGGAGGAAATGCAAGTTTCAGGTTTGGTTTTAGCTCATGAGCCCTGTGATGGCTGGGTGAACTGTGCTAACCTTCCTATTGCATGGCCTGATGGGCTAGCTTGGTGGGAGAGTCTTCTGTTCCCTGCGGACCCTTTGTTTCTCTTTTGGCCAACACCTCTGGCTTTGTTGTTCCTCCTTCCTTCTCCGTCCCCAAAGTCAGTATCACTCTCACTTTCCTCTTTTTCATCCCATCCTGTCACTCGTTGTCACCTTGCCACTGGTAGCCGAAGCTAATCTTTACTGGCCCCTTGCTGAATGCCAGCCGCTGGGCCAAGTCCTGGCAGCCCAGTCCATCTGGCTGCCTCGGGGGCTCCAGCCTTCCCCGCCCTCCCAGCTCCTGCACCACGAGATCAGGCTCAGTGTGCCCTGACTGTTGCCAGTGCCCACATGGGAGATGCTGTGTGGCCCAAGGGCAGCTTATGTGCCCAAGGATGGTGAACCCACCAGCTCCATGTGGGGCCCTACGTTGACCCAAGAAAACCTGTGGAAAGCCCCGGGAATCTGGCTCTTCGGAGGCCTCCTGGTGGCCGCCAAGGCCTCGGGGAAAACAATCCTCTCTGCCTCTAGTTGTCGGAGCACAGCATTTGTTACGTTCTGAAGTGAGCCACCCCCTGACCCTCAAACCCCCGCTGACCTCCACTGGACAAGTCAGCTTCCACTTATGGCCTGTCCAGCTACCCTCAGCCGAGTCAGGGCCTCGAGCCCCGGGGGCAGCTTGGGTGATGTCTTCCCAGGGAAGTGGGACTTCTCTCCTCACCTCCATCCAGTCCCTCCTCTTATTCCCTCTCTCCCTGTCTCTCTCTCCTCCCCCCTCTTCGTTTGTTGCTTGGCGCTGGTCCTTCCAGCCTCCTGACCCTAGGCTGGTCATCTAAGCTCTCTGGACCGAGGTTTTGCCAACTGCAGGGGGAGCCACCAGACGGAGCTTGGCTGGAGGGCCAGTCCCGACAACGTGAACAAAGTGCTCTACAGACCACCAAGTTCGGCCAAGGTGAGCATTTGCTGCACAAAGGCTGCCCTCCTTTAAAACAACTCCGCATCTCATCTCCCTGGCGTGGAGCACCCAAAGAAGTCCTCAGAAAAGCCAGTGTCTCATCAAGACTTCATGTGTTGCCTTTAGAGGTTATATGTTAAGAGAGGGTCTCTGAGGAATCTGGAGTCAGAAGCAGGGTTCACTTCCTCCTAAAGTGGCGCCTGCCCTGATCTTGTCCCCGGCCCCACTTTTCCGGGAGGGACAAAATGCTCTTCTAGACTCCCACTAAGTCCCAGACCATCAGTGGCACCTTTACTGGCCCCTCTGAGCCACTCAGCCTCGACCAGGTGCCCCCGACACAGAGGTGAGAGGCGGAGGAAGTGCAAGTTCATCTCGGGTACTCAGGAGGCCTACCGGGAGGCTGGAGGCCGGTGGCCTCAAGTGACTCCCGAGAAGACTTGGGGGATCACAGGGGACACCACCCTGGTGGCCTGGGAGAAAAGGCAGGCTTTGCGGAGGAGAATGCGGGGGCTTAGGCCGGATGGCTGAGTAGGAGTCAGCCAGGTTTTCTCACTGCCCCAACCATGAGGTCTTGGCCTGTGAGGACTGGTGCCCACGTGGCGCTGAGTCCTGCGTGGCTCTGAGTCCTGCGTGGCGGATGGCCATGGTGGGCCCAGAGCAGACTCGGGGTGGGTAGAGACTCACTGAAACTCACTGCACTCCCCGGAGAACACACCTCA